>NC_089595.1:72648533-72897783 GCF_019320115.1 Miscanthus floridulus | reverse complement strand
TCTACAACTCTGTGTATACACTTACCAAATGAAAACCAAATTCATGGGAGCTTCTAAGTCCCCAGATCTGTCCAGAGGGACATAATGCAAACGAAATACTTAGTAACTCATGAGGTAAACGTATAATTGGACGACACTAAATCTACTCACATGTCACACATATAACAAGAACACCAGAAAGTAGGGTGTTCATCCCCAAAACATTTCCTCTAATACCTTTCTTAATTTATTTAATTAATTAGAGGAAATAGTAAACATATATGAAAACTACCCCATTAATTCTACAAAAATTACAGTAGACACTACATGCTCTAAGTAGACTACCATAAAAATTTCACACCATTTTAGTAAGTACAACAGCCTACACAAAAATGGTAAGACAGAATGGCTTAAAATGGCATAATTAGGAAACCTTAGTGAAAAGTGTCAAGCAACAGATTTCATATTTTTCCTAGCATCTTTCAGGTACCAAGATACTACCTACCAAGTTTCATGTCCATAGGATTCAAAATTAATTTACTAAAATTCACCCAAGTATCTACCAATGATAAAGGAAAATCTATAACTTAAAAACTACACATGCAATGACTCTCAAATTTTAACCAGAGCTTCTACTATACAATACAAGCTTACCCACAAAATTTCATAATTTTTGGATCACAGAAACTCAAGATATGATTTAAACAAGTTTGCATGCATTCAAAAACACTTTTCAAGTTCCTATTTAATTCACCCAAAATTTCCACATAATATGCTCAAGATATATTTTTATTAAATACTAGACCTAACAGTGAGTCTAACAAAATTGGAAGTACTCAATTTGGATCTACAAAACAGGAGATACAAAAATATCAAATAAGCAATCAAAACTGTATTTTTGAACTATCCTTAAAAATCCCTAGCCACTGACGTGTGGGACCCGGCTGACAACCGACCCCACCGGTCAGCAGACGAAACAGAGGACACGGCTGCGACGGCGCGGAAGACGGCGCAGCTCACCGGCGGCGGCCCCTCCGGCGAAATCGACTTCACCGGCGTGACCACCACTACCACCCGCATCGATTGACCTACTTAACTTAACCTCAATCGACCTAGAGGTACTCCGGCCACGGAGCTCGGCGGCTCGGCCATGGCGCACGGCGGCGCGCGGCCGCGTTCTGGCCGGACTGGACCGACCTGGAAGGTAGCGTCTTCACTGGAGCGACTATGCGAGCTGGGGAAGACGAGACGAGGGATAGGGGTAGAAGAAGGGTGCAGGGGTGCGCTGGCCACGGTGAGCGCCATCTCCGGCGAGGGCGCGACGGTGCGGGAACGCCGACAGCGGCCTCACCTGAGGTCGAATGACCGCGCGGAGATGACGACGAGCAAGAGGGGATCACGGCGGAGCTTCGGTGAAGGTGTAGTGCGCGTTTTCGCGGTGGTGAGTGCGCGGGAGCTTGCCGAAGCTCGCGGCGGCAATGGCGGGTGGCTGTTTGCTTGGCGCAGCGCGCGATGGAGGCAAAGAAAGGCGACAGGAGTGGGTAAGTGCATCGGGCAGGCACGGGGTGGCCTCAAGACGCAGCCGGCCTGCCAGGGCGTCCACGGCGCGTGGCCAGCGTGCTCAGGCGAGCGGCGACGCGCGGCACCCACGCGTCGGGCGATTTCTGAATCGGTCGGGTCACTGTAGCGAGTCTGAAATTTCATTTCAGTTTCAACAGTCCCGACTGACAGGCGAATTTCAACGATGATTATCTCCTAAACCGTGATGATCTAGCTCAAGAGGTAATTAACAAAGTTGAACGTCCACATGTGAACTATAATTCTTACAATTGGAGCTCGAGCTGATTTGGCTTTGTTTGCGAACTACAGAGCTCGAAACTAGGGTACATGAAACTGAAATTGCACTTAGGACTTAGAAATAATTTCAAGTGTTGAATCCACTTTCCATTTTGACTTGTGGGACCTTTTTGGGCATGTTGTGCACATTTTCACAAGTTGGTCACCAAAACTTTTGTTCCTTACATAATTCTCTACATCTTTGCTTTAGGTTGCTCAGACATGCAATTATCCTAAGCCACACTTTTTAAACAGTCAAACAAAAGGGTTCAGGGGTCAAATTTGGTCAAACCATGACTTGGAAACCTAATTAGGCAAAATGATCCACATGAACATTGTTCCTAATAACATTCTAGGTGTAACTAAGTTACTTAGGATGATTATTAACCACACCACACATTGGTCACACAAGAATCAAGCAAGGTATGTACTGAAACAATGAAAAACACAAGAAATGTTGCAACTGTTTCATAGTCATGTTTCACTTGTTTCATGATTGGGTTGCATAGCACTAACTAACCTTGTTTCACTAAGTGAGTGGCACATGTTGCACTTAAGTGTTGCACACTTTACATTTCATAAAAGAACAACACACATGAAATATACAAAACGTTGCAGTGTTTCGAAATTATGTTTCATGTGCTATAAGTTCACGAAGGGATGCATGATGCTCATGTTCATGAAATGCAGTGCAAATGTGGAAGCTAAACACCTGGGGTGTTACAAGCTAGATCGACTTGGTGTCCGTGTAGCAAATGTGGAAACATGTGTCGGCAAACCAAGTTAGACATGGGCAAACATCTTGTGAAGAACGGATTTACGTCAGACTACACCAGGTGGATCTACCATGGTGAAGCCGATCGTGGGAGAGACAAGGTCTTGAGACAACGCATCGAGGAATATGATGATGCCAGAGTGGGAGACATGTTAAATGACTACCATGAAGCACACTTCGATGAAGCAAGTAGGGAGGAGCCAGAGGCTACCGCAAAGGCGTATTACAACATGTTGTCTACGGCACAGCAACCCCTTCACGGGCATACCAAGGTTTCTCAACTGGATGCCATTGCACGCCTAATGGCCGTGAAGTCTCAGTTTACCTTGAGTCGAGACGCCTTCGATATTATGCTGCAGTTGTTGGCAGCCTGCTCCCGGATGGTCACATCTTGCCAAAGAGCATGTATGAGGCACAAAAACTCCTTCGTGCACTTAAGATGCCATACAAGCAGATACATGCTTGTCCGAAGGGATGCATCTTATTTAGGAAAGAGTATGTGGAAGAAAAGTACTATGTGAAGTGCGAATCGTCTAGGTTCCTGAGGTAGACTCTGGTGACGGTCAGAAGAGGCAGCTCGCAATCCCCGTGAAGATCCTACGGTACTTTCCTTTCATACCGAGGATCCAATGGCTTTACATGATGAGGAATCCGCGAAACAGATGACATGGCACAAAAACGGACATCGATACAATCCTGAGAAGATGGTACACCCATCCGATGGTGAAGCCTGGACAAGGTTTGATGAGATTTATCCTGAGAAAGCTCTAGAGGCTCGTAATGTACGTGTTGCGCTGGCAACAGATGGGTTCAATCCTTATGGAATGGCGGCTGCCCCGTACACCTATTGGCCCATGTTTGTTATCCCCCTCAATCTCCCCCCTGGCGTCCTCTTTCAACGACAGAACATATTCTTATCGTTGATAATTCTAGAACACCCAGGGGATAATATGAGTGTCTACATGGAGCCTCTAATTGATGATTTGATCCATGCTTGGGAGGAAGGGGTATGGACATACGACCGAGCTACAAAGATAAACTTCAAAATGCATGTTTGGTACCAGTACTCCCTGCATGACTTGCCGGCATATGGGATTTTCTGCTGTTGGTGTGTTCACATGAGGTTCCCATGCCCAGTATGCAAGACTTCTCTAATGTTCATTTGGTTGACGAAGGGTGACAAGTATTCTTCGTTCGACAAACATCGACAATTCTCCCTCCTGACCATCCATTCAGACTAGACATCAAGAACTTTATGAAAGATGTCGTAGTTAAGACCCTGCACCACAGATGATGACAGGAGCCGCGGTTCATGCTCAGTTAGACGCTCTCGAGGTCAATAAACAAGAAGGTGTTTTTGTGGGATATGGCGAGCAACATGCTTGGACTCAGAAGTCGTGCTTGTGGAACCTCCCCTATTTTGATGATCTTCTTCTTCTATATAACATTGATGTAATACACACTGAAAAGAATATCGCTGAGGCAATTTTTGGTACAATCATGGACATTCCTGATAAGACAAAGGATAACGTTAAGGCTAGAATGGTTCAAGCGAGGTTATGTGACAAACCAAAGCTGGACATGACGCCTCCCAGAGCCGGCAAGTCGTGGAGAAAGCCTAAGGCCGATTTTGTCCTGACGAGTGCCTAAAGGAGGGAGGTACTAGAATGGTTTCAAACGTTAATGTTCCCTGATGGGTATGCAACAATCTGAAGAGGGGAGCGAACTTAGCTACTATGCGAGTCAACAGGCTCAAGAGTCATGATTACCACATATGGCTTGAGCACCTACTTCCGGTGATGGTTCGAGGCTATGTCCCTGAGCATGTCTAGCAGGTGCTAGCGGAGTTGAGCAATTTCTTCCGCCAGCTTTGTGCCAAGGAGTTATCTCGTACCGTGGTTGCAGAAATGAAAAAATGGCGACTGTGTTGCTCTGTAAGTTGGAGAAGATCTTTCCACCTGGCTTCTTCAATCCGATGCAGCATATGATTCTACACCTCCCGTATGAAGCACGAATGGGGGGGCACCTGTGCAGGGCCGTTGGTGTTATTCGATTGAGAGATGTCAAAAGGTTCTTTGAACTAAATGTAAAAATAAATGCAAAATTGAAGCATCCATTGCAGAGGCATACATTCTGGATGAGGTGTCAAACTTCACAACAAAATACTATGCCGACAACCTTCCTAGTGTGCATAATCCACCATCTCGTTACAATGCCGACGGAGATGAATCGAGCCTTAGCATTTTCTGAGGGCAACTCGGAAGTGCAAGTGGCGCGACCCACAAGACCTTGAAACATGAAGAATGGCGCATTATCATGCTGTATGTGTTCACCAACCTATCCGAGGTGGAGCCATACATGCTGTAAGTTCTCAACAAACTTGTTCTCAAATAGTCGCTTTTCTGTGTCTAACTCCCATGTTTCTTGTTGGTACAGGGAATTTCATCGTCAATTCTGGCGTAAATCAAGGAAACCTACCCCGCACGAAAGTGATACCCTTCTCAAAGAGGGTGTGGGAAATGGAAAGCCCGATTTCATTTCTTGGTTCAAGCAGAAGGTATAGTCCAATTTAGCTCGTACTTAGTTTGATATTACAAGTTGCTCGTACATGCAAAAATAAAACGCACCACCCTGCTTGAACTTGCAGGGCCAAACCGAAGCATTTATGAATGTCGAGTTGAGACAGGTTGCCGATGGTTGTGCCTATAAGGTTAGGTCATTTACCGGTTATGACGTCAATGGATATTGCTTTCACACAACAAGGCACGAGCAGAGTCGGCCCAATCGAAGAACCACAAATACCGGAGTTTTTACGCCAGGCTTTGATGGGGTCGAGTACTACGAATAATTGAAGAAATATACGAACTAACTTTTCATGGTTGCAAACCTCTTAATCCAGTCATATTCAAATGTCATTGGTTTGATCCAGATGTCGTGAGACGCACCCCTAATCTTGGGCTAGTCAAAATTCACAATCATCCGTCTTACCAAGAGACGACGTCTATATTGTGGCTCAACAGGCCACGCAAGTTTATTATTTGTCATACCCATGCCAAACCGACAGCCGTCTTAAGGGTTGGGATGTTGTGTACAAGGTATCACCACACGGTAAACTACCTGTACCAAACAATGAAGATTACAATATAGACCCCAACACATATGACGGAGAGTTCTTCCAAGAAGATGGGCTCGAAGGGAGTTTTGTGATAGATTTAACCGAAGTGATCGGAATGGAAGTAGACAATGAAGGGGTTGCTGACGAGGACACTGGAGACGAGGTTCAGAATGTGAAGGACTTAGAACTACTTCAGCGATTACAATTAGGCAATGACAGTGATCACGACATTCCTCCTTCGGAGCATGGGCATGATTATATCGACACGCGTGATAGTGATGATGAGACTTATGATCCAGCTAATCCCGATCATGACGATTATTTCTAATACATGTATGAGTCGTACTAATTTATTATTATTTATCATACCATGTTATTTTTGAAGTATTATTTATTATTTATCATACTAATTTGTTTATTTGTGCTGATTGGTTTACTCTTTTTTTTGTAGGTAATTGAGCAATGGTGGGCGCTACGAGGAAGCTTGTGGTGATTTGCGAGAGAATCTCCGCTGTAGGGAGGGGTTCAGTTCAGGTTCTGGGTCAGGGTCAGGTTCTGGGAGGCGTCGAGGTAGGCCTTAAGGTAGGGGTGAGGAGGACTTGTGATGGTTTATTGTGACTTGTGATGATGGTTTATTGTGAATTATGATGATGGTTTATTATACCTGTGACATATAATTATGCCTGTGATGATGTTTTATTGCGAATTGTCATGGTTTTTTGTGAATTAAGAGGGGTCTGTTATATGTGATAGTTTAGTAAAAAAGGGAGGGGCCTTGGTCGCTTTGCCGAGTGTCAAGGCAAAACACTCAGCGAAGAGACCATTTTCTGTTATTCTAGGAACCTTCTTTGCCGAGTGTTTTCTCTTTGACGAGTGTATTCTAATGGACACTCGGCAAAGTGACCATAAAATCTGACCGTTGCTCACTTATTTCCGAGTGTTTTAGGTGTGGCACTCGACAAAGTGTCTAAACTTTGCCGAGTGTTAGGGCGTGGCACTCGACAAAGTTTGTAAACTTTGCCGAGTGTTTTCGTTCTGACACTCGCAAACTTGAGAAACTTTGCCGAGTGTTTTCGTCCTGACACTCAAACAACTTGAGAAACTTTGCCGAGTGTTTTCGTCTGACACTCGGCAAACTTGAGAAACTTTGCCGAGTGTTTTCGTCCTGACACTTGGCAAACTTGAGAAACTTTGCCGAGTGTTTTTCCGTCGTGCACTCGGCAAAATCGACGTCACCGTTCCATCCCATCAAAAAAATTTTGCCGAGTGTTTATTGACACTCGACAAACTGTTTGCCGAGTGTCCGATAAAAAACACTCGGCAAACTACTGTTTGCCGATAAATCAATGACGTGTGCTATATGCCGAGTGTAACACTCGGCAAAGCGTTTGCCGAGTGTTTTTGGGCCTTCGCCGAGTGCCCCTGGCACTCGGCAAATCTACTATATATCCCGTAGTGCATATTATTAGTATCTAATTATAAAGTTTTGGATATAGTAATATAAGTTAGAAATATGTTACAACAAAGTTCAGAAACTTGAAGTGCAAAGTTTAGAATTACAAAGTTGTGAATCTTAAAGTACAATGTTTCAAATGTCCTAGTACAAAGTTTTAAAATTGCTACTATAAAGTTTTTGAATTTCAAAAGTAAAGTTTTAAATTATAAAGTTTTGAATCTTAAATTATAAAGTTCTAAATGTGATAGTATATAGTTCCTAAATTATAAAGTTGAAATTACGAAGTTTTAAATGCGCTAGTATAAAATTCTTGAATTTTTAAAAATAAAGATTAAAATTATAAAGTTTTAAATCTTAAAGTACAAACTTTTAAGTGCGCTAGTATAAAGTTTTTGAATTTTAAAAATAAAGTTTGAAATTACAAAGTTTTAAATCTTATAGTATAAAGTTTTAAATGTGGTAGTACAAAGTTTATTATCTGAGAGTTCAAAGTTTATAAATTTTAAGTGTAAAGTTTTGAATCTAACAGTACAAAGTTTATAATGTGATAGTTTAAATTTGTGAACCTAGCAATGCAATATTTGTAATTTGATAGTTTAAAGTTTATAAATTCTAAGTGTAAAGTTTTGTACCTAGTAGTACTAAGTTTGTAATGTCATAGTTCTAAGTTTATAAATTCTGAGTGTTTTTATAACGTGATAGATAAAAGTATTGAATCTAACAGTACAAAGTTTGTAATCTGATAGTTCAAAGTTTATAAATTCCGAGTGTAAAATTTTAAACCTGGCAGTACAAAATTTATAACGTTATAGTTCAAAGTTTTTGAACCTAACAGTATAAAGTGTGTAATGTCATAGTTCAAAACTTATAAATTCTGAGTATAAAGTTTTGAACCTAGCAGTACAAAGTTTATAATGTGATAGTTCAAAGTTTTGAACCTAAAAGTATAAAGTCTGTAATGTTATAGTTCAAAGTTTATAAATTCTAAGTGTAAAGTTTTGGATCTAGCAGTACAAAATTATCGATTAAAGTTTTGAACCTAGTAGTATAAAGTTTATAATGTGACGTATCAAAGTATTGAATCTAACGGTACAAAGTTTGTAATATGAAAGTTCATAGCTTATAAATTCTCAGTGTAAAGTTTTGAACCCAACAGTACAAAGTTATAACGTGATAGTTTAAAGTTTTGAATATAGGAGTACAAAGTTTGTAATGTCATTGTTCAAAGTTTATAAATTCAGAGTGTAAAGTTTTGAACCTATTAGTAGAAAGTTTATAATTCATAGTTCAAAGTTTTGAAACTAGCAGTATAAAGTTTGTAATGTGATAGTTCAAAATTTAAAAATTTTAGATGTAAAGTTTTAAACCTAGCAGTATAAAGTTTATAATATAACATGTTAAAGTTTTGAACCTAATAATACAAAGTTTATAATGTAAGTCTAGAATCAATTTTACAATTTTGCAGTACTCATACTTTTTTTACATACACAAACGTAAAAGTTTACATAACTTCATGCATTTTTAATCTGAGTACCTTGTCTTTTTTAGGGTATTAATGGCAACTATTTAGCACTCAAAATAGAAGCCAAGCTTTATATTAGCTATCTCTCTCTCTCTCTCTCTGTGTGTATATATATATCGATAAATAAGATGTACTCCTTTTTCTAGTTTTTTTTGTGCCGGTAACCTTGCATATCTTTAATGAATCATTTTTTTTATTTTTATATATCGGTTGAATCATTAATCCTAGACAAAGTATTATGGAATATACAATTGTATCAATTTTGAAAAGTAGTACTTCTGCATTTATCTGGATTTCAAACCATCTCCCCGCCCTTTTCATCTCTCACATACCCGCTATCTCGAAAGAGAAATAAAAAGCTCAGAATCCAGACAGGAGAAACGTTAATGGGCTAATTTTAGAGTGGTAAAAAAAACTAGACATGAGAAGAGAGAAACATCGATAGCTGAGGTTAGTGCGTGTGCTATTATTCTTTTGAGTGCGCACGCGTCAGGAAACCTTCGAGCGCACGCACGCCGACCAATAGTCCCACGTGAAAGCGGGGTTAAGGTAAGGCAGGAAAGACTGACGCTGAAAGATATGTTTTGAAGACAGCTCCATCGGGAAACTGACGCTGAAAGATATGTTTTGAAGACAGCTCCATCGGGTTGAAGCCGAATTGCAGAGAATCAAGATCTTCTACCTATGTTTGTTCCATCAATGCCCTTCGGACTGGCCTAAGAGTTGGGTCCCAGTCTGTAATTACGTGGTTAGGTAACCCATTTATGGCTTGTGGTCTTTCTGCTTATGAGGTAGCACTATTCCATCTTGTAAATAACGCCTTCTTTAAGGCCCTACTATTTCCTGCGAGGATGGCGGTGCGACACTTTTCCCCGCGCGGTGGCGGTGGTGACCGGGGTTCCAGTGATGTCCGCCACCCCCGGTCTCTTTTTAATTTGCTTTTACCCAGTTAGGGTTAGGGTTACACACTGGCAACCTGGCTCTGCTACCAATGTTAGAAATCACGGTGTACCTTTCTGTAACCGTAGATCCGGGGTAAGCCTCCTCGCCTTTGCGTAGTTGCACCGCAGCAGGGTAGACGCCAGTACCGTGGGGTTGTTGGCGTCGTGGTGGCGATGTAGTGGACCGGTGGTGACGCTGCAAGGGCGATGGCGGTGCGGTGGGGCATCCCGTCGCTGGCAGCACTCCTTTAGACCGGATTAGGTTTCTCTGTGGTGGGATTACGACGGCTCTGGTCAACTTCGTTAGTCAAGCCTAGTTCCCCACTCCTCTATTTATAGTACTGTGCGACAGGGGCCCACCAACCACATTAGGGTTGGGCGCCCCCGATCAAGGCGCAGATCCAAGGGTCCAATAGACCGTTGGGCCTATTGGTGGAGATCAACTAACACTACGAGCTCCCTATCCCACGCATATAACCAACGCTCGTGCTAGTTCTAAGTTGAACAGGGGGTGAGGAGTTTAGACGTCAATAGAGTAGTAGGCCTTGTTGTAGAGTTACATACGTATGGTCTTCACTAAAGGATTGAGCTCTACTAGAATTCTAATAAAGAATACCTAGCAAAGTCATTCAATCTCCAATTCTTCCTCACCTAGATGAAGCCCAAGGTGATAAATACAAGCTTCTTTCCTCTCGGCATAACCGGTCTTAGCTTTTCCTATCCATGACTCCGATCTTCTTTCATCCGCCGTTCTTGCTAATCACCCCGTTCGGCTGCTCCACTTGTGGCTGATATGGGCTGATTTCGGCGGATGGGTAAGGCCTTTTCAGCCCAGGCGTTCGGCTGGCCTGCTCCAGCCGTTCGGCTGGTATACACGCCTCCGATGGCGCCGTGTCGATTCCCTCTCTCCCATTCGCTCGCCCGCTAGGGTTCCAGTCCTTGCGGCGCTGCGCGCCTCCGTCCGCCGCTCCCCGCCACCCCCAACGCCTCCACCTCCCGAACCGGACACCCTCCGGCCGTCAGTCAACCGCAAACGTGGGATCCGCTGCCCCCCCTCGACCCGTCGCCTGTCCCCGCCGTCGTTCCGTCGTCGATTGCAAGCGCCGCTGGTTGTCCAAGGTATTTCATCATCGCCATCGTCGCCTGTTTCCCGTCCCTCCCCCCTTCGGATCTGGCCGTCAAAGACCTCTGACATCCCGCTTTCGTTTCAACAGATCATTGCTCGTCCGGGATCCGGTCGATTTGAAGTCTGATCTGGTTGTTCACGTCCTCGTCGCCTCATTGGACCCGTCATCGGCCGTCGATCACCAGATCCTGTACGTAACCGTTTTAAGCGCACCCTTCCCGCTGTTCTTACGACTCCGGTTAGTCTAGGTTTAGATTTTGTTTGCAATCATCGTCCCTAATTGCTAACACTTCTTAGTTGCTCACAATCCCCCTGCGTTGTCCCTGTCCACTCTAGGAACCTCGTATCCATCTGGTGCTACTCCTCATTCCCAACACTGGCACTTTTGTCCTCCTCCTCGTGCTCGCCTCCGAAAGGTGCGCGCTACACAACCTAAGGCCCAGAAGACCGATGCTTCCAACGAAGGCAAGTTCACATGCATTTACCTTCCGCATCTTGTACTTCCGGTAATGTGCCTGGTTTCATAGCATGTCTTGTATACGTACCGATTATACAAAAGCAGTGTGGACATAATACACTTCCAACAAATGCCCAGCCAACGTGCCCACTTGGGACCTTCCCACTACCAAGTTGTTGCTGGACCTCTATATAGCAGAGAAAGACAAATGCAACTTCACCCAGAAAGGGTTAACTAGGGAAGGTTGAAGAACGTGTACCGAGAGCTTAGCAATTCAGGCTTCTCCCTACACGAACAGGCAGGTCAGCAACGAATTGGGTAGTCTGAAAGACAAGGTTTCAATACATGGAAAACACGTAATAACCGCACTGGACTCGGGCGTGATCCTTCAACGGGTCGTGTTGTGGGTGATGACGAGGGGTTGGACTCAAATGAGGATACTCAGGAAGAACCCCACGATGGGCAAGCCAAGATGAGGTAATTGATGCATACGATGCACAGGCCTGTTCGTTTGTTACATTTCATCTTGCTTACCGCCTAAACACATTGGTTAACATGACTAATCCTTGCAGGAACCCATTGACCCTCAAGACCTTGCCACACCACCCCCGCCATTCCTGATGAGCTGTTCACTCTATTCGGGTCCCACACTAGGGATAGGGGACTTTCATGTGGTCCGGTGGTCTTAATGATGCAGCACGCACTCCACCAAGGATGGCACATGAACACATCAGCCCTTTGAGTGTTGGCACTTCTGCGAAAACGGTCAAGCAGGGACCATGTTGTTACGAGCCTCAAGAAAAGAGGTCTTGCAACTCGGGCGAGTACATGCACAGCTTATCAGAGAGTATTGCTGCAAGGAGTTCCCGTGAGTGAGGCCGAAGCCGTGAACAAGAGGAGCAAAGCGAAGTGATGCAGATCCTACGTCAAGATGGTGTGCCAGAAGGGTCAGAGCTGTTTATGATGGCATTACATCTGTTCCAAAAACCGGCGTGCCACGCACAGTTCAAGAACATTGAAGAAGGGGCCAATCGCGTGAAGTACATCGAGTGGACTTGGAGGCATCGCATGTAGACCGACAACCATTAATAACATGCTTCGTGTGTAGTAGTTGAACAATCAGTTTTCAGCATGCTGTTTCGTACTTAAAATTTTCCTCAATGTAACGTTAAGTGCGTCTGGAACTATGTTTGTAATAATCTGCACTGGTTTGTGGACCATTTGATGTCATAATCATGCTGCATTGTTGTACGATTTAGTGTTCGCTTGAACTACTTAATAGTTACTGTGTTATTTCTATTTTAAACCCTTCTCCAACTTGAAGACTGATCGTTTGTTGCTTTCCTGTCTTGCAGTAACGGACCTCGGTTAGGCAGCAACTACAACCACGATAACGCACCACTGAGGTTAGGCAACATCTACCTTGTACAATTTGTTGTGGACCAAATGTACAGATTGGTTTGGACTCTGCATTAATCTATATGTAATCTGAGATGGTTGTTTATTGTTTGTGGTGGTCAATCAGGTTGCTGAAACCATGGCTGACAGCGACGACACCAGTGAACATTCAAGTGACTCAAGCACATATTTCTAGGATGTGGCAGCGCTGGCCGCTACCTATGGCGGATATGTAGCTGCGATGGAGAGTCAGGTTCCAGTGCACCCTCCTGGGTTAGGTGTCCAAGAACGGAACGGTGCGTCATTTGTCCAGAAAACCCTAGCTGACCCCAAAAAGGTGTAAGACTAACTTTCGCATGTCCCCTGAATCTTTCATGGAGTTGCATAACATTTTAGTTAGTAACCATGGCCTTCAAGGGACTCAGGAAATGGATACCGTAGAGGGGTTAGGGATGTTCCTTTGGGCTATGGGCACACAGCGATCACAACGCGATATGGCAGATAGATTTAGTAGGGCATTGGCCACGGTTAGCACCAAGTTTGGTGAAGTGTTGGATGCTATGGTGTCCTTTCTAACACAATTCTAGTGCCTAAAGATAGGCACTACAGAACGATTCATGAAAAATAGTTCAAGTACACTCCTTTGTTTGATGGTTGCATTGGAGCTATAGATGGCACACACGTTAAGGTACTTGTTGATCGGACCGTACACAATGATTTCATTAATAGGAAGGGCTATACTAGCCAAAATGTGGTAGCAGTATGCGACTTTGAGCAGCACTTCACATATGTTGGTGTGGGGATGGCGGGGGCAGTACACGACATGTTCGTCCTTAGGCAGGCGTGGGCAACACCGACTTTTCCGCACCCACCTGAAGGTTAGTTGACTGGCCTGCACTAGTTGGAGTACATTTCTTTGTTGTTGTGCAATATGTTGTGCTTCTGCCTTTGTGAACTTGTTTGGTGTTGTGTAGGTAGGTTCTACTTGGTCGACTCGGGTTACGCAGGAGAACGGGGTTATTTGGGCCCACATCATAACACCAGGTACCACCTGAAGCGTTTGAGGACAGGCAGCCCGAGAGATTCGAAGAGGTGTTCAATTTCCATCATGCAAGTCTACGAAATGTGATTGAAAGGGGATTTGGGGTGGTCAAAGCAAGGTGGAAAAATTTTGAAAGAAGTGCCTCACTATCCTAGGGAAAAGCAGAACAAGATAATCCTGGCTGCTTTTAGGCTGCATAATTTTTTACGGGATAAGTTACCACCAAGACCAGTGAGGGAAATCACCCAATTGTCAGTTGACTGGGTTGCTGCAAATGCTTATGATGATATGCGTCATGTACGTGATTGGATAACGCTTGGACTAAACGTGTCGAGGAGTGCGGCTGTGAATGGCGGGGAGCAGGTTTGTGGATGGGCTTGCTAATATAGTGTTGTAACCAAGTCTTCACTTGTGCATTATATGGGTAAAATCTTATTTTGTGAATGTGTAGGTGCAGCCAGGTGGGTGAGGCGTTGCTGAATGTGGTTTGGAGGATGCCATGACGAAGATGGAAGGTTAGGTATGTGACTTTTGCATGGCTATCTTCGTTTTCCTGTGATTTTGTACCTGACTGGAATTTGTATGTCCTTACTGCAATTTGTGGCCTTGCAGTGAATGCATATGGCTCATTAACTAGTTTTTTTCAAAAGATATTTCAAAATCCCAAATATACTCGCACCTCTGTTAACCTGTGTTGTGGTCTATGATTCTAACAGGCTATTTTAATGTAATGCAATAGCGTAGCTGCACTTCTCATTTCATGCTGCTTTATATGGAGATATAACCACCAAATCGTATTTAGCTTTTCTTTTGCTGTAATGAAGTCATCATTAACTTACTGGATTCATGGAAACAATTTGGTCCAACTCATGCGATGTCTTTGCATGTTCATAGCATCTTGAAACTTTTGGTATGAAATTTGCATGCTAAAGCATTGGGAGCTAAGCACTACTGTCCAGATTAGTGACTACTTTATTGTATATTTTATCAATTTTTGTTCAGGCAACACCTTGATTGACCGAGGACATAGTAAAACATTGTGTTGATCTAAGATTAAAGGGAGAGTATCCTCCAAAGGGAGTTGGTCAATGTGGTTTGTAGGATGCCATGACGAAGATGGAAGGTTGGGTATGTGACTTTTGCATGGCTATCTTCGTTTTCCTATGATTTTGTACCTGACTGGAATTTGTATGTCCATACTGGAATTTGTGGCCTTGCAGTGAATGCATATGGTGTAATTTTAGGTTAATGAAATGAACTGATGTATGTTTCAGAACATCTGCAATGCAAGCTTACTGCTCCGTTAACTGTACTGAATGCAATGGTCTGTCCTATGAATTCAGTCCAACATATGGAAGTATATAACTGCTACAAGTGGATTTGCTTGTGCATAACTGCTACAAGTGTATTAGGCCATTGAACCGGCTTTGCATGAGTGGTTTCTTGTGTCTGTAATCGACTTGTTGTACAAATGAACTTTCCATGACTTGTAAATTGAGTGCATTGGTTACCAGTGCCTTTTTTGAATTCAAATGCCTGGAACACTGTAACACCCCGGTGTTATGCCAGCATTTAGGCACTGCAATCATGCATATTGTGCATCATCAAGCATCCTAATCATACATACCTAATCATGTAAATAATACTGAAACCATGCTTCGAAACGTATGAAACATGCTCGTGAAACATGAATGTTGCATACACCTGTTTAGAGTTGTTTTTGCCCAAATTATGCTTGTTAAGTTAGTAAAACATGTTTGGCTATGATTGTAAATCATCTAGAATTATTTAACACAATTTTTGGAGCAAAGTTTGTATTTAAATTATTGCCAAATTTTGCTTTTAAAATAATTCTCCAAAAATTAGGGTTTTGAGTTAAAATTGACTTTAATTTTATAATTCAAAATCTAGCAAGAATTGGACTTTGGTCATAAAAGCAAAGGTGTAGAGGATTAAATTCTAAGCAACTTTTATTTTTGGGCCATTTTCAAAAAGAATTCATTTTCTTACTCAAAAGGGTATTTGAAAACTGGTATTTGAAAATTTCTTAAAATAGAAATTGAGAAAAATGTTTTCTCCTTTCGCGGGCCGTCGCCTCCTTTCTCGGCCCATGGCCGAAGCCGGCCTAGCCTACCGCCGCGCCCGCCGCTCGCCCGCCCCACGTCCAGCCCAGCCCACCTCGCGCGCACGGCCAGCCCCGCGCCGTTCCCACGTGTCGCGTCCCGACCGCGCCAGAGCGCGACCGCCGCGTGGCAACCATGCGCCGGCGACGCCCGCCGCGCGGCAGCCACGGCCTGCCTCCGCTTCCACACGCCCACCTTCATCTGCTGAGCCCGCGGCGCTCCACTCTTCACTCTCCCACGCTGCCTCTCTGCTTTGCCCGCACGAGCTCTGCTCCCTCGCCACCGAGCGCCACCGCAGCCCCCGCCGGACAAATTCGTCGCCAGTGCTCCACCACTGCCAGCAATCAAGCGCACCTAGCTCCGCCTCGCTCTCCAGCACCTGGTGCTCATGGCTGTGACACCTTTTGAGCCAAGGTAGAGCATTTTGCGTGTTTTGCCGCCGTCAGTCATGGCACCGCCATGCTCGGCCGCCGTGGAACGCGTCCTCCTTCCCTTCTCCATCCCATTGTGCTGCATGCTCGGGTTCGTCACCTCCTTGCGAACCCCGCGTGCTCGCTCGCTTGCCCGAACCCGGCCGGCAACGGCCGCCGGCCCGCTGGCAGAGCCCGCGCCGCCGTGGTGTCTCGACGCCGGCGTGGCGTGGCTCCTTCGCCCGGCCGAGCTGGGCCAGGATGGCTTGGGCCGAAGCCCGAGCCAGGCCGCCGCCCTCCCCTTCACTCGGTCTGCGCAGGCCGAATGTGGCCGTGGGCCAGTTGTTTTCCACGGGCCGGCCCAGTAGTAATAGGAAATTTCGTTTTCAGTTTTCTTTTATTATTTGGAAAGAGAAATGCTTGGAAAATGTTTGTATACTCAAATTTGCTCAAATCTGTTGAAACAAATTTTGCTAGGTTCCTTGTCACCAGATCTACATGATAAAAATGTTGCATGTCATTTTTGAGATACTTTTCTGTAGAGCTTTAATTAATTCTTGATATTGCTGATATCTTATAAAATGGTTAGTAAAACCTATATGCTTCAGAAAAATATGATTCCAAGTTTGTTAATCTTCTTATGTAATGTACTTCCTAGGAAAAATATGTGTCATGCATGTACTATAGAAAAATTATGAGGTGTAGTTCAAGTGCCTTTAATGGCTGATTTTTGTTATTTTTGCTAGAGAGAAAAATTTGTATAAAACATGCATGTGATAATTTTTGTACAGTGATTAATTGTTGTGTAGAACATAGGAAAAATATTTCATCTGGTGTTTGACACTTTTCACAGTACAAAGTATTTTCATGTTCATAACCATGCCATAGCTTGTTATTTTTGTGTAGGCTAATCCACTCATTCAAATACCATAAAAATCTGATGGTAGACTACTTAGGGTAGTACTATGCTATGGTAATTTTCTAAGATTTTTTCTAAGCAATAAAAATAGATGTTGCTATTCAAACCTATTATTAATTAGGGTTTAATCAAGTGTTGCTTTATGTGTGATTAAGAAATTAGTGAAGCTTTGGTGTATCTTTGAAGCATTTAATAAGATGTGTTGACTTAGCATATTAGTAGTAGAAGAGAATGCAGTAGATGACATGTGCTTGTAGTATATGTTCTTGGATGATGTTGACTACCTTGCATTCAAGCATATCCATTGTATTCATCTCATCCGATGCACCGATTGCATAAGCACTTACGCACATTGCATCATATAGGATCGCAAACCGAGAACCCAGTCATCATACCCGAGGAGCCCGAGGAGTAGCTCGAGGTGCAGCCACAGGAAGTGCCCGAAGCCGACGAGGAGGACGTTGAGGAACTTCCGGAGTGCCCCGATCACCGCCCGAGCTCCTTCGAGAGAGGCAAGCCCCGGAGCATTTTCTCCCAGGTTTGCAATTGTTAATTAAATACTTTACTTTAATTGATGCATTACGTTCAGGAGTTGTTTGCAACCGTTGCTGCATTATACCTTGTCTACCTTTGTTATACCATATCCTTGTTACACCTGGTATCCACAGTCGAGTCAATGCTTAGCTGGCTTAGATCGGTAGAAGTCGGGTGATTTCCTGTCACCTGCGAGCTATAGGTGGTTACCTGGATCTACTTGGATAACTATGTAGTCATGGTATAACTAAGTGTTAAATGAAGTTAAGACCGGACGGAGACTTGTAGAGTTTTGGACTGTAGTGCTTTCTGTCTGTGTCGATTAAGGACCGACCGTTGTTGGGCCTCGAGTCATGTTGAACGCATGCCTTACATTTAGCTGGCCGAATAAAGTACCTTTCGACCGTGAAGCTGGGAGATTATTTGGGTCGAGTAGATTGCCCACAGCGCACTATACCGGAGCAGGTGTGATAGGATACGGGGGCGAGATGATAAGACCAAAGTGCAGTCGGTCGGCCCCCGGGTACATGTGGTTCCTGGCAAACTCGAGATTCTTGGATAGTTGACTCGGTGACCAATACCTCACTTTAGCGGGTGAGTGAGGTTTGTGTAAGGAATAAATCACCAGCTGGTTAGGAATCAATTCGAACCACCATCGCTCCTAGATAGTGAGCACTTGACTTGAGTTACTTCATCGTAGTAATGTTGATGGAACACTTGAACAGTTATAATGAATATGACAATATGGAAGTTGTTAATGATCATTGGTTATCATTATTGGCTTAATCACATGTTTGCTCTAGTATAGGTGCAAATCTAGTCGATAGGTTAATAATAATTTACTTGACAATAATGCTTTTGGAAAGGTTCTTGAAATGCTAAAAATGCTTCTTTCTGCAAATGAGTCAGCTACCTTACTATAAAGCCCTTCATAATCCTTGGTGTCACTTTATTTTTGGTTATATCGGGTAAGTTTAGCTGAGTACCTTCTCGTACTTAGGGTTTTATTCCCACTTGTTGCAGATGGGCAGATGTATTACGGCTACTGTATCAACTACCTTTATCCTGCGATGGGTGATGCTTAGGACCATGGGCATGGTCATTCCTTACGTCTCGTCTGATGCTTTTGTTAGAGAGGATCATTAGCTGGCACTGTATTTGAACTCCGTGTGAGTGTGTGTGGTTTTGAACAAATGGCTTCCGCTACTTCTATTTGAACTCATTTTGTAATAACTATGTTTAAACTCTGATGTATCTGAGATGCGAACTTTTATGTAATATGTGATGGTGACCGCTAAACTTATTACGATCTTGGCTGGGATGTGAGTTGGTTTGAAATCCTTCGTGATTTCATGGACTACCGGGTTATACGGGCTTAAGTTTGCTAAATCGTCTGCTCCGACGGATGATTTTCTTACTTAATTTCGTATAATTGGTCAGTTCTATTATAGCTGGTATCAGAGCATGGTTTAGCGTATTACTGTTCACAAGTGTATTTAAAACAAAAAGGCATTTGAAAAACGTGAATTTCAAACTAAAAAGTGTGCCAGTAGTCATATCCTTTATGCCCAGTTAAGGACTTTAGGTGGCTTAATTAAGTACTGACTTGGGGTTCTTGCATCATATTTCTCTTTCGTCGCTCATACGGCGTGCTATTGTATGAGTGCCACTTGTTTGAGTGATAGTGTATGGATCAATTGCCTCTACGCCTCGGTAAGTGTGAGTTGTGAGAGCATGATCGGATACACCGCCGATCTAGGGTGAATGCTTATATGATGCTGGAGTAATTACATGTTATACACATGTTTTACAAAGGTATCTCATGTGTGGGTATTCTGTCTATTGAGGCGATGCCGTCAATAGGACGATGGTTCGGGTAGTTACTACCGTTGTACACGTATCTGGGGATTCGTGTAGATAAAAATTTACTGCTTTTATGCATTCATTAGGAAGTGGGCTGAAATGAATCTTCTGCAGGTACATAACAACGCTATCGTGTAGAACGTATTAGCTACGTATTTGAGAGATCGTTTGTATGCCACCGAATTCGTCGCTAGAAATTATTTATTTTATAAGTTTGTGAGAACGTACGGCACGTACATACATCATATTACTTGTGCATTTCATTCATGTCATGCATTCCTCCCCTTATAAATTGATTATCTCATTTTGATAAAAGTTGTATCACCTAAAATATGTTTCCACGGGGTAATAAAAGAACTTTTGCTATAGATGGCCCGCACGAAGCAGACCGCCCGTAAGTCCACTGGAGGAAGAGCACCTCGACGTCTGTTGGCCCTGAGGGAGCACCGCACCACAGACACCTTCTTGAGCGAGTTTGGCATGCCAACCTTGCTTTGGAGAGTGCTCCATGATGTGGGGTACCCAGAGGGTCAAGAGCCGGTGTACTCTTAGAATGAGAGCCAGTTAGCCGAGGATGGACTTGTAGTGGTAGAGATCACGGTTCCTACTCTCGGTGATGCTCCAGATTGGGATGGTTGGCACTTGGAGTTTGAGGGTCGCACTCCTGCTGAGGGTGCAGAGGGAGCAACTTTCCGTGTCATCAGGGATATCATGAGCAGATTTCCCAGTGAGCTTGCAGCAGCTCTAGCTGGCACCTTTCCTAGGGATGATCCTCGTGATGCTATTTGAGTTTAGCCTTAGGGAAGTGCCTTGGTCAGAGGTCCAGCTGAGGGACAGGCTAGCGACAAACATGCTATGAGTGCTATGTTCGCCGCCATCAGAGTGTATGAGGGTCTTGAGAGTACCTATTGGACTTTGACTGGCTTACGTGGTCATGATAAGCTCAAGGGGAGAAAGCAGAAGAAGAGACAGGCACGTGCTATAACTAGTTTGCAGGAGCAGTTAGCTGATATGAATTTATAGCGAAACCAGGCGGTTGAGAGAGGTGATAGAGCTATGTAGCGGGTGCATACATTGACTCAAGCCAACAACAATGCAGACCGCATGATTGGACAGTTGGTTCAGGAAAGGAATGAAGCCTAGGACGAGAGGGACCTTTTGCTGCAGAGGGTCAATGAGCTAGAGGAGTATAATGTCAACCTGCATGAGGAGTTTCACGCGCTCTACAATGGGGTTGGCCCATATGCTCCTCCAGACGCTGCTGGCATGGACATCGACGACGACAACGAGGACGAGCCTGTAGTTTCACCTAGGGGCGATGGTGACGTCTCCGATCCCGACGATGGCCCCGAGGAGTAGGCTAGTTGCCTTGCGCTAGTATCTAGGTCCTGTCGCGATGACCTTTCTTTTGTTGGCATGTAACCTAATGTATTTTGCTTCGAACTTATGAGACTTGGCATGTGATTGGAACTTGGCTATTAATGCGATATCTGAACGCATAAAAGTCTAGTGTATGTATGCTGGCAATTTGGTTGTATGGACGCGATGTTTGCTGTTGAAGTAATTTGATTAAGTGATGTTTTAATTGGGATGCGATTGTTGTGCCTCTGTTTTATTGTATGAATTTATTCTCTCCAGTAAATTCAGTACGGCATAATTTTTCCTTCACTCGCAATTATTACAGCTTCACTCAATCATTACTTGTTGCTGAAATATGCAGATGACAAACACTCGCCGTACCACGTATGAGGCCGTTGAGACCGGTGCTAACGGTGTGGGGACCGGTGGTGGTGGTGGAAACCACGGCAACAACAATGAGCCTCCCCATGAACCGCATTTGCCACCTCCTCCCCCGTTTACCCCAGAGATGTTCCCCGCACAGTTGCTCGGGAGTCAGCGCAACATGGAACAATCCCAAAAGACATGGAGGATTTTTTGCGTACCATCGCCAACAACGTTCAACACGGTAACAATCAGGGTGGTGGCATTGGAGTGAACCAATATAGCAGCTTCAAAGATTTTATGGACACCAGGCCGCCAATATTCAAGGAAGCAACAGAGCCACTCAATGCTGAGGAATGGATCAACACTATGGAAGATAAATTCCATGTGTTGAGGATGACTGAGGTATTGAAAACGGAGTATGCTGCACATCAGTTGCAAGAACCAGCGGGAATGTGGTGGAAGCACCATCACACAACCTTCCCTCCAAATGCTCAGATTACGTGGAGAGAGTTTGCTGAGGCCTTCCGTGGAGTTTATATTCCACCCGGGCTGACCGAGATGAAGTTGGGAGAGTTCTTGGCATTGAATCAGGGCACCAAGACCATGACACAATATTTGCATGCCTTCAACAACTTGTGTCGTTATGCTCCCGACATGGTTGACACCAATGCTAAGAGAATCGCCAGTTTCAAGAGGGGACTCAATCCAAAGATGATGAAGCATGTGGGTACCAACAACCGCGCTAGATTCAATGACTTCATCAGCGATTGTCTGAAGCAGGAAAAGAACAACAACGCCAGCACCGCAGCTAAGACTCGCAAGAGAGCCCTAGAAGGTGGTCCGTCCCAAGCAAGAGCACCTGTGGGAGGTCGCCCTCCCTATCATCCATCTGCACCTAGCGCTAGGTTCAGGCCACCTCAGTAGAGAAGTCAGAATTTCCATGGACCCCAGAAGCCTTACAAGATGGCAGTACAGCCCAACAAGGCAGCCGCAACTGTGGTACAAGGCAGTTCCAAGGGAGCTATGGGATCTGCTGGGACAGTGAGGGGACCCTGCTACAATTGTGACCAACCCGGCCACTTCTCAAGGTTTTGTCCTTATCCGCCCAAGAAGAAGCAATAGACTTATAATGCTAGGGTGCATAGTACGACTATGGATGAGATTCCTGAAGGAGAGCCCATAACCGCTGGTAAGTTTCCTGTCAACGAAAACCCTGCAATTGTTCTATTTGATTCTGGATCATCGCATTCTTTTATGAGTCAAGTATTTGCACATAAACTTGAACAACTATGCACAGAATTGGGTTATGGTTACCATATAAGTTCAGCAGGGGCTGATGTTTTGACCAATCGGATGGTTCGAGGGGCAACCCTTGAATTAGGTAGCAGGAAGTTTCGAGTGAACTTGATAGTTATGCCTGGACTAGTTTTGGATGTCATTATAGGGATGAATTGGATGAAGGATTGGGGAGCAGTCATAGATACCGGAAGTCGGGTACTTACCCTTAAGGATCCCCTGGGTGAGGGTACTTTCCAAGTACCATTGCCCCGGAGAACAGACCTTATAAGTGTGACATGTGCTACGGCTATCATTCCTATTCATCAGATTCCGGTAGTGTGTGAGTTTCTGGATGTATTCCCGTATGAGCTACCTGGTCTTCCGCCAGATAGGGATATTGAGTTTGGAATTGAGTTAATCCCCGGAACAACTCCGATTTCAAGGACACCCTATTGGATGCCTCCAGATGAATTAGCTGAGCTAAAGAAGCAACTAGAAGAGTTATCAAAAAAGAGGTTTATCCGGCCAAGCAAGTCTGAATGGGGATGTCCCGCCTTGTTTGTGAAGAAGAAGAAAGAGGGCACGTTGAGAATGTGCGTAGATTATAGGCCACTTAACGCTGTAACCATCAAGAATAAGTATCCCTTGCCTCATATTGATGTTCTGTTTGACCAATTATCCAAGGCTAAGGTGTTCTCAAAAATAGATTTGAGATCCAGTTATCATCAGATCAAGATTAGGCCATAAGATATACCAAAAATTGCATTTTCCACCAGATACGGGTTGTATGAGTATCTTGTCATGTCCTTTGGCTTGACAAATGCTCCTGCATACTTTATGTTTTTGATGAATACAGTTTTCATGCCAGAATTGGATAAGTTCGTGGTTGTGTTCATTGATGACATTCTGGTGTACTCCGAGAACGAGAAGGATCATGAAGAGCATCTAAGAATTGTCTTGACCAGACTTAGAGATCATCAACTGTATGCTAAGTTTAGCAAATGTGAATTCTGGTTGAAGAAAGTTCCTTTCCTTGGTCACATTCTGTCAGAAAATGGAGTTTCAGTCGATCCAAGTAAGGTGCAAGAGGTTATGGATTGGAAGGCACCGACCACAGTTCCTGAGATTAGAAGTTTCTTAAGACTAGCCGGTTACTACCGTCGTTTTATACCAGACTTCTCGAAGATTGCCAAACCTATGACAAGTCTGCTACAGAAGGATCATAAGTTTGTGTGGATAGAGGAGTGTGAAGCAGCTTTCCACACTTTGCGGAAACTATTGACCACTGCTCCTGTTCTCGCACAACCAGACACTAAGAAATCATTTGATGTGTTTTGTGACACATCGAAAACTGGATTGGGCTGTGTTCTTATGCAAGAAAGGAGAGTCATTGCTTATGCCTCACGTCAATTGAGAAAGCACGAGGTCAACTATCCAACACATGATCTTAAACTTGCTGCAGTTGTGCATGCCCTAAAAATTTGGAGACATTATCTACTTGGTAATGTGTGCAATATTTTCACAGATCACAAGAGTCTTAAGTACATCTTTACACAACCAGAACTGAACATGAGACAGCACAGATGGTTGGAATTGATCAAAGATTACAACTTGAATGTGCAATATCATCCTAGAAAAGCCAATGTAGTGGCAGATGCTTTGAGCAGAAAGTCACATTACTTGAATGTGCAGCCATTACTTGAAGATGGGTTCGATCTGATGCATCTTGCTGTGTTACATAGTATTCAGATTAGTTGCTCTTTGGAGAGTAAGATAATAGAAGGCCAAAAAACCGACAAGGGAATAGTCCACATCAAAGAGAAAATAAAAGAAAAGCCGTCTCGGCACTTTAAAGTGGATGAACAGGGCGTGTTGTGGTTTGACGATCGTCTTGTGGTTCCCAAGGATCGAGAGCTTAGGAATAAACTCATGGATGAAGCTCACCTTTCTAAGCTATCTATCCATCCGGGAAGTAGTAAGATGTATCAAGAACTAAGACCTCATTATTGGTGGACCAAAATGAAGAAAGAAATTACAGCATATGTTGCCAGATGTGACACATGTTGTAGAGTGAAAGCTATTCATATGAAACATGTCAGTTTGTTGCAACCTTTGTCCATACCTAGTTGGAAGTGGGATGATATAAGTATGGATTTTATCTCGGGTTTGCCCACTACTCAAAATGGACATGATTCGATTTGGGTGATTGTGGACCGTCTTACCAAGACCGCTCATTTCTTGCCTATCAAGACAGAATATCGACCACCTCAATATGCCGAGAGGTATATTGTAGAAATTGTGAGGTTGCATGGTATACCAAAGACTATAGTATCTGATAGAGGGCCACAGTTCACGTCTCACTTTTGGGAACATTTACACAAAGGCTTAGGAACTAGTTTGATTCGTAGTATCGCTTATCATCCTCAGACAGATGGTCAGACTTAACGAGTGAATGCTGTTCTAGAGGATATGTTAAGAGCCTGTGTGTTGTCTTCTAGGGGATCATGGGAGTCATGGTTACCATTAGCTGAGTTTGCTTACAATAATAGTTATCAAGAAAGCATCAAGATGGCTCCATTCGAAGCTTTGTATGGCAGAAAATGTAGAATACCACTGAATTGGATCGAGCCTGGAGATAGAAGGTATTATGGCATTAACTTTGTAGAAGAAGCCGAGAAGAAAGTTCATATTATTCAGCAAAATATGAAGGCGGCCCAATCGCGTCAGAAAAGTTATGCAGACAGAAGAAGGAGACCTCTTGTGTTTGAAGTTGGTGACTATGTTTATCTGAAGGTCACGCCAATAAAGAAGAAAAGGTTTGGAGTCCAACGAAAGCTTGCCGCTAGATTCGTAGGACCATACAAGATCTTGGAAAGAAGAGGTCCAGTAGCTTATAAGTTAGAGTTACCTAAGACCATGAGTACCGTCTTCCCAGTTTTCCATGTATCACATCTCAAGAAGTGTTTGCGTGTTCCGGAGGAAAGAATAGAACCTCGAGGCATCCAACTCAAATCAGATTTGGTGTATCGTGAGCAACCGATCCATGTGTTAGACACTAAAGAATGTGCTACTCAGAATAGTGTGGTGAAAATATACAAGATACAGTGGAATCATCATGATGAGGGAGATGCAACTTGGGAAACGGGAGAATATCTACAAAAAGCTTATGAAGATTTTTATAACAAATGGTTCGTAACCCAAATCTCGGGACGAGATTTTTATAAGGGGGGACGGTTGTAACACCCCGGTGTTATGCCAGCATTTAGGCACTGCAATCATGCATATTGTGCATCATCAAGCATCCTAATCATACATACCTAATCATGTAAATAATAACTGAAACCATGCTTCCAAAATTATGAAACATGCTCGTGAAACATGAATGTTGCATACACCTGTTTAGAGTTGTTTTTGCCCAAATTATGCTTGTTAAGTTAGTAAAAAATGTTTGGCTATGATTGTAAACCATCTAGAATTATTTAGCACAATTTTTGGAGCAAAGTTTGTATTTAAATTATTGCCAAATTTTGCTTTTAAAATAATTCTCCAAAAATTAGGGTTTTGAGTTAAAATTGACTTTAATTTTATAATTCAAAATCTAGCAAGAATTGGACTTTGGTCATAAAAGCAAAGATGTAGAGGATTAAATTCTAAGCAACTTTTATTTTTGGGCCATTTTCAAAAGAAGTCATTTTCTTGCTCAAAAGGGTATTTGAAAACTGGTATTTGAAAATTTCTTAAAAATAGAAATTGAGAAAAATGTTTTCTCCTTTCGCGGGCCGTCGCCTCCTTTCTCGGCCCACGGCCGAAGCTGGCCCGGCCTACCGCCGTGCCCACTGCTCGCCCGCCCCGCGTCCGGCCCAGCCCACCTCGCGCGCACGGCCTGCCCCGCGCTGCGCCGCGCCATTCCCGTGCGTCGCGTCCCGACCGCGCCAGAGCACGACCGCCGCGTGGCGACCATGCGCCGGCGACGCCCGCCGCGCGGCAGCCACGGCCTGCCTCCGCTTCCATGCGCCCGCCTTCATCTGCTGAGCCCGCAGCGCTCCACTCTTCACTCTCCCGCGCTGCCTCTCTGCTTCGCCCGCACGAGCTCTGCTCCCTCGCCACCGAGCGCCACCGCAGCACCCGCCGGACAAATTTGCCGCCAGTGCTCCACCACTGCCAGCAATCAAGCGCACCTAGCTCCACCTCGCTCTCTGGCACCTGGTGCTCGTGGCTGTGACGCCTTTTGAGCCAAGGTAGAGCATTTTGCGCGTTTCGCCGCCGTCAGTCATGGCGCCGCCATGCTCGGCCGCCGTGGAACGCGTCCTCCTTCCCTTCTCCATCCCATTGTGCTACATGCTCAGGTTTGTCACCTCCTTGTGAACCCTGCGCGCTTGCCCGCTTGCCCAAACCCGGTCGGCAACGGTCGCCGGCCCGCTGGCAGAGCCCACGCCGCCGTGGCGTCTCGACGCCGGCGTGGCGTGGCTCCTTCGCCCGACCGAGCTAGGCTAGGATGGCTTGGGCCGAAGCCCCGAGCCAGGCCGCCGCCCTCCCCTTCGCTCGATCTGTGCAGGCCGAATGTGGCCGTGGGCCAGTTGTTTTCCACGGGCCGGCCCAGTAGTAATAGGAAATTTCGTTTTCAGTTTTCTTTTATTATTTGGAAAGAGAAATGCTTGGAAAATGTTTGTATACTCAAATTTGATCCAAATCTGTTGAAACAAATTTTGCTAGGTTCCTTGTCACTAGATCTACATGATAAAAATGTTGCATGTCATTTTTGAGATACTTTTCTGTAGAGCTTTAATTAATTCTTGATATTGCTGATATCTTGTAAAATGGTTAGTAAAACCTATATGCTTCAGAAAAATATGATTCCAAGTTTGTTAATCTTCTTATGTAATGTACTTCCTAGGAAAAATATGTGTCATGCATGTACTATAGAAAAATTATGAGGTGTAGTTCAAGTGCCTTTAATGGCTGATTTTTGTTATTTTTGCTAGAGAGAAAAATTTGTATAAAACATGCATGTGATAATTTTTGTACAGTGATTAATTGTTGTGTAGAACATAGGAAAAATATTTCATCTGGTGTTTGACACTTTTCACAGTACAAAGTATTTTTCATGTTCATAACCATGCCATAGCTTGTTATTTTTGTGTAGGCTAATCCACTCATTCAAATACCATAAAAATCTGATGGTAGACTACTTAGGGTAGTACTGTGCTATGGTAATTTTCTAAGATTTTTTCTAAGCAATAAAAATAGATGTTGCTATTCAAACCTATTATTAATTAGGGTTTAATCAAGTGTTGCTTTATGTGTGATTAAGAAATTAGTGAAGCTTTGGTGTATCTTTAAAGCATTTAATAAGATGTGTTGACTTAGCATATTAGTAGTAGAAGAGAATGCAGTAGATGACATGTGCTTGTAGTATATGTTCTTGGATGATGTTGACTACCTTGCATTCAAGCATATCCATTGTATTCATCTCATCCGATGCACCGATTGCATAAGCACTTATGCACATTGCATCATATAGGATCACAAACCGAGAACCTAGTCATCATACCCGAGGAGCCCGAGGAGCAGCTCGAGGTGCAGCCACAGGAAGTGCCCGAAGCCGACGAGGAGGACGTTGAGGAACTTCTGGAGTGCCCCGATCACCGCCCGAGCTCCTTCGAGAGAGGCAAGCCCCGGAGCTTTTTCTCCCCAGTTTGCAATTGTTAATTAAATACTTTACTTTAATTGATGCATTACGTTCAGGAGTTGTTGGCAACCGTTGCTGCATTATACCTTGTCTACCTTTGTTATACCATATCCTTGTTACCCTGGTATCCGCAGTCGAGTCAATGCTTAGCTGGCTTAGACCGGTAGAAGTCGGGTGATTTCCTATCACCTGCGAGCTATAGGTGGTTACCTGGATCTGCTTGGATAACTATGTAGTCATGGTATAACTAAGTGTTAAATGAAGTTGAGACCGGACGGAGACTTGCAGAGTTTTGGACTGTAGTGCTTTCCGTCTGTGTCGATTAAGGACCGACCATTGTTGGGCCTCGAGTCATGTTGAACGCATGCCTTACATTTAGCTGGCCGAATAAAGTACCTTTCGACCGTGAAGCTGGGAGATTATTCGGGCCGAGTAGATTGCCCACAGCGCACTATACCGGAGCAGGTGTGGTAGGACACGGGGGCGAGATGATAAGACCAAAGTGCAGTCGGTCGGCTCCCGGGTACATGTGGTTCCTAGCAAACTCGAGATTCCTGGATAGTTGACTCGGTGACCAATACCTTACTTTAGCGGGTGAGTAAGGTTTGTGTAAGGAATAAATCACCAGCTGGTTAGGAATCGATTCAAATCGCCATCGCTCCTAGATAGTGAGCACTTGACTTGAGTTACTTCATCGTAGTAATGTTGATGGAACACTTGGACAGTTATAATGAATATGACAATATGGAAGTTGTTAATGATCATTGGTTATCATTATTGGCTTAATCACATGTTTGCTCTAGTATAGGTGCAAATCTAGTCGACAGGTTAATAATAATTAACTTGACAATAATGCTTTTGAAAAGGTTCTTGAAATGCTAAAAATGCTTCTTTCTGCAAATGAGTCAGCTACCCTACTATAAAGCCCTTCATAATCCTTGGTGTCACTTTATTTTCGGTTATGTCGGGTAAGTCTAGCTGAGTACCTTCTCGTACTCAGGGTTTTATTCCCACTTGTTGCAGATGGACAGATGTATTACGGCTACTGTATCAATTGCCTTTATCCTGCGATGGGTGATGCTTAGGACCATGGGCATGGTCATTCCTTACGTCTCGTCTGATGCTTTTGTTGGAGAGGATCATTAGCTGGCACTGTATTTGAACTCCGTGTGAGTGTGTGTGGTTTTGAACAAATGGCTTCTGCTACTTCTATTTGAACTCGTTTTGTAATAACTATGTTTAAACTCTGATGTATTTGAGATGCGAACTTTTATGTAATATGTGATGGTGACCGCTAAACTTATTACGATCTTGGCTGGGATGTGAGTTGGTTTGAAATCCTTCGTGATTTCACGGACTACCGGGTTATACGGGCTTAAGTTTGCTAAATCATCTGCTCCGGCGGATGATTTTCTTACTTAATTTCGTATAATTGGTCGGTTCTGTTACAAACACCATCCTGTTGGCGCCATTTTTTGAATTCAAATTCGAATTGGCTGCTGACAGGCTGCTAACCATTCCGTTGGCTGATTCCAGCTGATTCGGACACTGTAGAATCATTTCTTCCTCCTTGTACTGTTGTTGTGCTGCACAGTAGAAGCCATGGCCGCTGTCACCCACCACTGCCATGGCTGGAGTTGCATAGTAGAGCCATGGCGGAGGCCGGATCTGCACAATAGAGCCATGGTCGGGGCGGGATCTGCACAGTAGAGCCATGGCCGAGGCCAGAGCTACACAGTAGGAGCCATGGCCGGGGCGTAGCTAGGCACGACGCAGGCTGGCTATGGGCGCGACGCTAGTCGGTGCCGAGGACGGAGCTGCTGCACGGCGCTGGCCGACGCTGAGGACGGAGCTCGGAGCGGCGCTGGCCAGCAATGGGCGTGGCGGTGGTCGAGGTTGGGGTTGGGTGCGGCGGTGGGCGGGGCTGGGCGCGTTAATGGCTGGGGCCGGGACGGGGCTGGCCGTGAGTGCATCTACGTCGCAGTAGGAAGAAGACAACGTGAGGGGGAAAGGAAAAGAAAAAAAACTGTAACATGACATGTGGGTCCCATATATTAGGGAAGATTATTATTGATCTGCTAGAGGATCTTCCCTAATAATCTGAAAAGGCAGTATTGGTGACCACCAATATCATTCTATTAGGACGAAATATATATTGATGGGCTGCCGAAGATGCTCTTAGGGTCCCTTTGGCACTGCTCCAGCTTTAGCTTCTCATGGCTCTAGCCAGTAACCACAACCTTTGGAGCTATGCTAAATGACCATCTAAAAATGACTCCTTACCAGGAGTCGGGGCCATTTTTGTACTAAGAATAAGAGCTGCGAAAACATGGCTCCTCTTGGCTGCTCCTTAGAAACTTGATATAAATAAATTATTATAAAAATGCCATATGTTCTATTTTTGGCAAATGTTTTTTTCAAAACAGTTTCAGTTCCATTAAAGAAACCAGTCTATAAGAGGAGCCAGAGCCCAACCAGATCCTGGTTGATTCAACAATATGCCAGAAAGAAAGGAAATCGGCAATTACTGCCAAATTATTGAGATAACACTGGAAATTTGGAAATGATTGAATTTGTTTTCCTTCAATGGTCACGTTTTCTTTTTATATAACTATTAAATTGGGAAGATGCAATGGCAAGAGAAGGAAAAGGCCATCCTCGTGCACATCGCTAATATATCAATGGAAAGCCACTCATGGAAGTCCACTAGCAGTGACTTATTGCAGTCAGAGACGAAGATTGAGAGAGTGTAGCAAGGATTGCTTCCGAAATAATAGAATGGATAATTCATCAATTTTTGGAAAGAAATAACTTTTTTTAACACAAAAAGAAGGAAATAACTTTACCAAGGTGGATAAGCATTGCATGGTAACTTGAGGCAGCTGCACTGCTGCTACTCTATACGTAGATCTGGACATCGTGGTATTCAAGGAATAGGGCAGCTGACAGTGTAGACAGAGCGTCGAAATATGAATGAATAGTGAGCAAGAATGGATGAAGATAATCATGTTGGACTAGGCCTGAGTGGGCTTAAACAAGAAGAAATTATTTCAGCCTTGGAAGGAAAAGATGCAAAGTAGATAGGCCAAAATTGCAAACGTTAGCCCATAATAAATGGAATTGTTTTTTCCTTTTTCTAAAGAACAGGAAGCCAAGAAGATGTGCACATGCATTCATAATGATGATCGGTAAATATGGAATACCTTGGGCTTTATGGAAACACTACTAGAATTTTTAGGAACTTTTAGCTTAACAAAAAAATTTCCTGTGTGCAAGAACATCTGTGTATGAACATGATATGCCATGCAATGATTTTTTTTTTCAAAAGAAATAATAACTCAATAATATGCCGAAACGCATTACAAGTATAATCAAGCAAAATTAATTTTTTAATTGCCTTAAGCCTCTAATATTTTGAGGATGTTACACATGACATGATACGTCACTATTACTCTAGGCCATGGTGTAGCACAAATCAAAGTAGTCGACATTTGGTATATGTGCTCCTCTTATTATGGGGTGAAAGACAACGCACACAAAACTCACATGCCACACTTACGCCGCGACGTGCTCCAGACACATAAGTCAGTCCTGCTAAGAAAGTATAATCAAGATGGGCGAAATAATACTTTCTACGGAGTATGAGACAATTGTGGCACACATTGATGAATGAGAGGAGTATACAGTGCTCCAAGTGCACAAAGGCTCGCCTTGAGACAACATTTGTATTCTGACCATTGCAAAATAATGTTACACAACAAACTAAAACATAGGTTCAAAAGTAAACCATATTACACTTATCTGTATGCAACTGCAGGTCCAAGTATTTGGATTATTTCTGAAAGCTTTGGTGGTTTCCACTCATAGTACTCAGCAATCAGAACTCAGCAGGATGGCAACGGGCGTGGTGCCCGCGGATACTATCTTCTTATGCCCGCGCCCGCCAGCTAAATCCCGCGCCCGCGCCCGCGACCCGCCACGGGCAACAAACCGCACCCGCGCCCTCCATCCGCGGGCATGAAATGCCCGCGGGCATGCCCGTGTGCCCGTCAGTTTGAGCATATACATAAATCATAGTGTATTACAAGAAATACGAAGATACATATTCACAACAAATTGTGTATATATACATATATTTGCTTGTAGGTCCCACATGTCAGACCTATGGAGCGGGTCTAGCGGATAAGCGGGCGAGGATAGCAAATTTCTTTGCCCGCGAAGAACTATCCTCTGGTTCAGGATGGTGCCCGCACCCGTGCCCGCGGGCAAGAAGTGGTGCCCGTATCCTTGCCCATCGGGTTCCATGCCCGCGGGCATGCGGGCATTCTGTGCCCGTTGCCATCTTGTCACTACCCGGCAGAAGGTTTCCCAAGATGAATACCACTAACAAACCTCTCAAGGCATGGTTTGGAGGATTCTAAACTACATCACTGCTTTACAACACAGCTAAATGAACCAGAGTAACCAAAAGCCTATATTTCTCCTTTAAAATACAAAAATGATCAAACTCCTAGATCAACGTGGATATATATTTTTTCTTCCCGGACACTAATCTATGTTAAACTGTAGAAACTTGGCCACAGTCCTACACTTCAGATATTGATATTAATCGAATGCTCTGCTTTTATTGACCAATGATATTCCTCCATGTTTTTGAACAAAACCATACCAGCTGGGTGCTGGAATAAACTACAACTCAGCCAAACCATCAATCATCTCTCATCCTCCCACCCCGGAATGTTTGCGGTCGCCTCATTAACCATCTTCACAAGAGTGACCTGAAAAAAAATTCAGATTAAAATACAAATATAGGATGTCCTCATCAGTAAAATCCCAATGTTACCCTAAACGCTAAATGGTAAACAGTCGGTTACTTACCATTTAGCCATTATTCGGGCTAAATGGACACTTAAGTGGGCAAAACGACCGTTTAAACAGGATAAACGGTCAATTAAATGGAAATGGCGTACCACCAGTGGTAAATCCTGATTTTCAATTATATCGATTCAAACACATTAAGGCTATAGAGTATGGAACAATTATAAGGACAGAAACTGTTCAACATAAATCCCGTAAGTTCACCCTAGAATTTGCAATGAAATTGTGATGCCATTTGAGCTTCCTCAAGTGTCCACTCCATTGCTGCATGGATTGCCAGCAAAAATGGCAGCAGCTCTGGATGATAAAAAACAATAACATTTCAACAGTGTATTGTCCCAGTTGGATAATACTTGTCTAGAAAAGAACAACAAGGCAAATTTAAGAGCTATATATTTAACATATGCGCAACTGGGATGACCTGCTCTTTCAGAGTTTTTAATATGTTGCAATAATCAACAATTGAAGATTTGGCAAGCAAAGCAATTCTACAAAGGTTATGCAGAGGCACTCCCCTCATCATTCAAAACATTCCCCGAGAATCTAATGTAAGAAAAGAAGAGTATGACAATTTTTTCCTTTCTTAAGGCAGAAAAACAGTATGCACCTACTTTCAAATTTATTGGGATTTCAGTCTGGTTCTTAACATGTCTGGTCAGAATGTCAGATGCATCACAATTGTATTAGAATACGAGCACACATGTTGCCCTTTCTGACCAAAAGATAAAGCATAGTAATCATCCTAAAGCTTTTGGTGCTGAACTCATATTACCATAGCATGAATATATATACTGATGATTGAAAATGCATATCATTGAGGATCAATCAGTTGTAGATGTCAATATGATCACAAAGCTTAAGCTAACAAACGATAGTTTTCTAATATTCATGACAAAAATAGGTTAGAACATCAGGTGATAAAAAAAAATATCACAAATGATCTTTAGATATAAACTGCGTGATTCTGGTTCATTCAAATTCTACAAGCAATAATCTATGAAAAAGGACCTTTCTCGCCCTTAGTAAAAATGAACTAAAACACAAGGGTGCAGATGAATAGGAGGCAACATAAATTTCATGAGGTAGATGGATCACCTAGCCTAAATGTGACCAACAGTTTACAATGAATCTCCAACAATATATAGAATATACGCCATACAGGAACAAGACCGCTAATATCAATATTATACATTTCAGTCGTTTTTTTCAACAGATGGGGGGGGGGAGTAAAATAAGCAAGGACAGCAAATTAATGTGACCTAGTGCAACACTTGAGACAAATTTCTATATATTGAACAAGCAGTTCAGAATTTTCATATAAACATGAAAAAGCCAATCATCTATAGAAGCTAAAGAGCAACATGCATCCCAAATATTACAAATATTATGCACATACCACACTTTCAGGAACTCCTGGAGGGGGCAGTGAAAGATTTCTTGGTGGTGGTGATTGAAGGTAAGATCTTTTGTCAAAACGCCATTCACCAATTTTCCCATAAGTTAGCTGACCCTGAGTTAGCACAAAAAATAGCATAAGCATATCATCTTTCTCTGATGTAGATCGATATATTTTAGTATTTTACAGAGCAATAGAGAGAATCAGCATGGTTGAATATTTAATAGATGCTTAAAGTTGAAGTATTATCACCTTCATTGAATAATCGCATCCATATGTATAATGGATGATGAATGTGTTGTCCGTTTTCAGGTCCCAAGGAGGCTGCAATCATCATCAAACACATCTTAAGCGAAATAAACTGCCATCACCCCACTATGAGATGATCTATCTGTATCTAGTGACAAGACTTCTAAGCACCTGAATCATAAAGTCTGTACGGAGACTATGATGCACACCGTGCAGTGCACTAGCAACAGCGTATGCATACCTGCAAATATGAAAGGGAAAGAGAAATTAATAGGAATCACATGTTGAAGAGAATAAATAAAAGCAGAGAAGAATTTTATACTGACATTTCCAAGACCCATCCGAATGCTTTGTCTGTCTCCTGATCCTCTTTCATTTTCAATGAAACATTCATCCAGGTTGGAGCAATCTTCTCAAGCTGAGCCTAAAGATGTTTGTGAAGGCATCCATAATAGGTTAGTCAAGATTGACATGACAGGTAAACAGATTGGATCAACATTGATGGATTTCATTAAAACAAAATCAGTATCTACATGTGCAGAACAAATAAAATAACAGAAACCAAGAAGAACAATGTCATGGGCACATATGCTATTTTGGCAACCACCATAACTAGATCAATATTCTATTGATAATTAGATACCTTCTTGATTATAACTGGAGAGTTGCCAATTGGATCAATATTTGAAACAGGCCCTTTTTCTTCTGGAAAAAACTTCCTCAATATCTTCTCATTCTCAGTTGGTTTGATGTAGAAAAATGGAAATGCTGCTGGTTCATCACCATGCGCTAAGTTTGGCAAAGGCTTCACAAAGACATGATCTGGCTCTGCCATTAGTATATACCTACAAATATTTCCATTATGAGAACATACAAATCCTTCAGCCATAATGAGAAAAAAAAGGAAATATACTTAGGGGGTGTTTAGTAGCTACTAAACGGTTTAGTCACTTTTAGTAACTCCAGAGTTACGAGAGAGGACTAAAGCTCTTTTAGTAGCTTTTAGTCATAGCGTTTGGTTGAAAAGTTGTGACTAAAAGCTACTAAATTTAGTAGCTACTAGACGAACCAAACAGGCCCTTACTCTTCTTCGATCTTTGCTCTCTGGACCCACTGGACAAACGCCCAAGGCCTATTTAAGACAATATATCCCTGGATAAATCATCATATCAGCAAGAGCAGAAGGTGGTATCATCATAAACTGAAAACAAACACCACAAAAGGAACAACCAAAACCTCACCTTATCCTTGCCTTCAGGAAGGGGGTCAACCACCATGGTGGGCATCTCATCCATCAATCCATCAGGCTTCCCCGAGTGAAGGATCCTAGTGAAGCCACCCATGTCGGAACCAGGTCGGTCCCTCATCTCCTTGTACCAGTAGTGCATTATCCGCGACTGCCACTGACTGTACAGTGCGTCCGTCGCCGTAAGCGCGACGTGGAACCGCTTCGCGGGGTCCGAACCAGAGCCCGTTGAGTCGCGATCCTCGCCGCCGCCGAGGAACTTGCGCGGCCCATCCCGTCCCCGGCCGTGCATCGTCAGGAGGTTGTAGGTCACAAAGAAGCATCCTAAAGAGATGAGGACGAGCAACCAGGGGGAAACCTTGCCCGCATTCTTCCTCCCGCTCATCCTTGACGCCCCAACCCGCAACCAGGGGCGCCGCTACTCCTCTCGAGCAGTGTGCGGCAGTGCCAGCAGGTAACCAATCGCGAGAGTCACCGGGGAGCCTGCCGGGAGATTGCGCTGGGTGAGTCGCTAGTCGGATCTGAGATTGGGATCGCCTCCAGCTGGTGGAACTGACGGATCGGTGGAAGGAATATGGCAGGGAGGTAAGGGCCAAGGGGAAGGCGAGGGAAACTAACCACAACGAGGCAGGCGGTGGACGGAGAGGCCTAAGCGCTCGCCGGCAGTCTCCTCCGCCGCGGTGATTGCGTGGTGCGGCAGGAAAGGGAGAAACTCGTTACAGAGGAAGAGTGACAAAGGGCACAAGGCAAAGGGAACTCGTTTCATACTCTCTCTGTCAAAAATAAATAAATATCACTTACAATCAATCCTAAGTTTAAAAAATAGTCTGTCAGGCCCAAAATAAATCTCGCACTTCAATAAATTATTAATCATTCTTAAACTTAACCAAATATATAAAAATACTTATAATTATGATATCAAATAGCAATCATTACATTAATCACATCACACATGATAAAAGATATAAATAATACTCCATCCGTTCTAAATTAGGAGTCGCTTTGACTTTTTAGTACATCTATTTTGCTATGCATCTAAATATAATAATATGTCTAGATACATAGAAACATAGATGAACAAAAAAAAAAGTCAAAGCGACTTACAATTTGTAAGAGAGGGAGTAGTATTTTTATAAATCTAGTCAAATTTGAGATTGTTAGATTTTTCAAAGTGTGATATTTGCACTTATTATGTGATGGGATAGAGAGAGTAAAATATAGTAGCGGTCTCTAAACTTGCGTCCAGATGTCACCTAAGTCTCAAATTTCTTTTATTTATTTTTAAGTACAATAACTTATACCAAGTGCCATTCCTGGTCTAAACGGGTGCAAATTCTATCAACTATCCTAGCTGGCGTACCAACAAGGATCCCTACTGGATCTAGCGCTTTTAGTTTGCTGAGGCGCGTGCCTCAATGTTTCCTCCTTTCTACTTCCCTCTCTATCATTCCACTTTTCTCGTACAGTGGGAACAAGTTGATCGTTGGGGGTGTAGCTAATCAGCGGCCAATGAAGTCCTATTGCGAGAAAAGGTTGACGGAGGCAAGAGAAGTGGGAGGTGGCTACAATGGTCAATGATGGCCTCGAGACTTGAAAGCCCTAGTTTGATTTTGGCTAATTGATGAAATCTAAGTGTACTAACCCTTCTCATTAAGTGTTGTGATTGAGATAGGGTGGTACACACCAAGTGATAAAGCTAGATGATGGTCATGGTGATGGTGGTGACCAAAAGTGAAGATCAAGTTCTCCAACTTGAAAAACAAGAAAGAGAAAAACAAAAACCAAAGTGATCAAGGCAAAGGTATCAAATAGGTTTTTTGTTTTAGCACTCAAGACACCATAGAGGGTGTGAGTGTATTTAGAATCGATAACCATACTATTAAGACGGGAAAACCTTGGCTAAGCGGTTATCGAGTATCACTAGGTGAATTCATACTTGCATATGCACTAGGACCTGGTGTGTTAACAATTAACCCTTGAAAATGCTTGAAAATGTGCACATGGGTTATACACTTTGTAGTTAGCAACTTGGAAGCAAGCGTGAAGTGATTGAAGAGATAGAAAATGAAAAAGGAGGTGAAGGTCAGGAATTGGACCCTGGCTTGGCTAGGACCGGACCCTGATATGTAGAGTCTGATCCAGAGGTTGACCCTAGGGCGAGAGTGTTGAGTTGGCTCTAGACCCGACGAAGAGGCATGACCGGACCCGACGCTCAGAGTCCGATTGGGCGGCATTGGTGGCGAGTTGGCAAGGACTGGACCGGACCCTGAGGGTGCGTCTGGTCATGGGTGACCAGACCCAGTTCGAGGGGTCTGGGAGTTCTCGGTGTGATTCTAGATGCGATTGGACCCTGTGTGACTCGATTGGACCAGACCCGACGCTAGTGAGTTTGGTCATCTTGACTTAGCACGTAGGTGTGAACGTTGATGAGGACCCTGGTCTGCGTCCAGTCATCAGGACCAGACTCGGTCCGGTCATAAAAACATGCTTGGGAACCTTTTTGGAATCATTCAAACCCTGTGGCCACGGAGCGACCGGACCCTAGTCTCTAGGTTCGGTCTGGAGGTTTCAAACGCGCCTAACTTAAGTGACTGTTGGAATTCGATGGACGTGGTTTGAAACGAGGACACATGGACGGCATCAGCCAACCGGACCTTGTGATTGGACCCTACTCAGAGTCCGATCGGTGAGTCTGATCATGTCTGTGAGTGCCCAACGGCTATTTGAGCCAAGGGGGTTCTATAAATAGACTTGGGCCGGCTCTAGCTCACTCCCTTGCACATTTTCATTAGTGATACATCCTTGTGAGCTGAAGCAAACACCTCCCACTCATCTCCTCCATTGATTCATCATCATAGTGGGATTTGGAGTGATCCAAAGTGCATTCGCTTGAGTGATTGCATCTAGTGGCACTTGGGGATCATTGTGACTGCGGTTTTCTTATTACTCTTGGTGGTTGCCACCATCTAGATGGTTTGAAGCAGCGGAGGAGCATTGGCATGAGTTGGTGATTATTCGTGGCCATCTCCCAGTGAGTTGTGCAGGTTCTTGACCTTCTCTCAACGAAGAGCCAAAAGGTACTCTAGTAAATTGCTCGTGTCATCAAGTTACCCTCACTTTGGGTAGGTTCTTGTGGCGCCCTAGTGAAGAGCTTAGTGTGGTCCAATAACTCGTGAACCACTAGGTGTGTGGTTGACATAACAGGGACTAACGTGCCGGCAAGCACGTGAACCTCAAGAGTTGTGTCTCTTATCTCCATTGGTATTCTCCCGGTATTCATTCGGTGCTTATTGATTGATTGATCATCTCTTGCCACGTGTGGTATACCCTCTCTATATCTTGTATTTACATCCCTAGAGATATCTTGTGTAGAGGTAGTTGAGTAGCTTAGCTTAGTTGGTTAGCCAGCTCACTAGTGTAGCTAAGTAGTGACATAGCAATTTGTGTGAATAGTGACCATAGCAACTAGAATTGTTAGTGTAGGTGGCTTGCAACCCTTATAGATCTAGAGCAAAATTGCATTTCGCAATTTAGTGTACTAACCTTTTGCTCTAGTGAATTTGTAGTGAAATTTTTATAGGCTATTTAGCCCCCTCTAGCCATTTAGTACCTTTTAAGATTGCGGCATAAGAAATATCCACCACCTAAGTATGGTGATTTCATAAAACACTAGCTTATGTACTCGAGTTTGATAGGAATACTTTGTTTTATCAATTTGGGTTTAGATTGTAGGAAGGTTTGATTTTGTGGCCTAGAATTAGGAAACTTGGCATGGAACTGGAAGGATTTGTGGTTTTAAGTGCAAGTCAGTTTTAGAGTGGACAATAATATTGTGTTCTTGTTGTGGTTTTTGTATGTGTAGATGACAATGAGGATGATTTTTTAGCAGAGGTATACCATGGTGCTTTCTTTTGGGATTTAGGCACCTGTGGGCATATGTTGAGGGGAAAGATTTTGTGGTCACAGGGATTCTGCCGAAAGGGGTTAGCGGATTGAGACAGGGACAATTAATTGGCCAAGAAGCATAGGCTAGGATTCTTATGTTATGATTTGGGGGAGAGTGATGGATGCGGCCAAGAGGTAAAAAGACTTGGGGAGAGAGATATTAGTAAAGGAGATCCAAATGTATTTTGGCATTCCTCTATGGGTTTCTGCAAAAAAGCTCGATAAAAATGGTGGTAAGACTCCCATAATATTCAATAGGGATCCTTGCTAGCACACCAGCTAGGAGAGAGTAGGGGTCCATGTTGGCACGCCTACAAAGAACGACCATCATCATTGCATCTGTATCAAACCAGGGAGGACCACCTTGGTAATTACCATAGCTGTCCTTAATCAAAGTCTTAGATAGTGTGAAAGTAGGAAATGATCAGTGTCTCAGGTGGGGATCACTCTGCATGAAACTTGAGCTTGTTGGCTGTGAACTTGATGGTTGAACAATTGGACTTGGACTTGGCACTTGATCTAGCACTTGAACTTGACCTTCATCATGAGTACCACTTGCGCTAGTGTTGTCTAGATTATTGATGGTTGAAGTTGGAGTGATCACTGTAATTGAATCATCTTCCTCTTCCTCAAGCACTCTAGGTTGAATATCACCAATAGCCTTGTTCTTCATTGACTCTTGCAAATTTACACCTCTAACATCATCAAGATTGTTATCCTCAACTTATGAACCCACTCCACATCATGAACCTCCTCTACAATGTCATAGGACTTGTTCTACACTCTATAAGCTTTGCTATTTATTGCATATCCAAGCAAGAACCCTTCATCACACTTCCTCTCAAATTTGCTCAATCTTGTGCCCTTCTTCAAAATATGGAACTTGCAACCAATGACGAAAATATGAGATATTTGGCTTTATTCCAATCAACAACTCATAAGAGTCTTCTTCAAGATATGGTGACAATAGAGTCTATTACTAGTATGACAAGCCATGTTATTGATTGCTTTGACCCAAAAGCTATCACTCACATTATATTCACTTAGCATTAATCTAACCATATCAATCAATGACATAATCTTCCTCTCAACTAGTCCACTTGACTGTGGTGTGTACTTGGCCAAGGACTCATGCTTGATTCTCAAATCATCACAAAGCTCATCAACTCTTGTATTCTTGAACTCACTACAATTGTCACTTCTTACTTTCTTGATATTAAACTCAAACTCATTTTGGCCCTCTTGAGAAATGAATTGAATTTGTTGAAAACTTTCTCTGGTCACTAAGAAAGAATACCCATTAAATCTTGAGAAGTTATCAACTATCACAAATCCATACTTGTTTCCCCCTAATGCTCACATAAGTTGTTGGTCCAAAGAGATCCATATGCAATAATTCCAATGTCCTTGAAGTTGACATCATGCTCTTGCTAGACTAAGTATTTGCAACATGCTTCCTGGCTTGACAATAGCTACACAATGTTTTCTTCTCAAAGGTGTCATTTTTCAACCCATTCACAAGATCATGCTTAATAAGCCTGTCCAATTTATTCATTCTAACATGAGCCAATCTCAGAGCCGATTTGGATGATTAAAGAACTCCCATTATGGGTTATGTAAGTAATCCAAGTGCTAATGTTGGTAGATGTATTCGGCAATTGGCATGCAACTATATTCTGGTCAATGGTGATTTGTATTGACTTTCTACCGAATGTCTGCCACATCGAGATGCTTGAATTCATGATGTGATGTCTGTTTCAAGCTTGCCACTTTAATACATCATGTTGTCAAGCCATGTTTTTTGGGAGTCCATCCAATTAATCTATTCAAATAAGTTGCTAATTCAGACTTGTTGGGAGATTGAATTCAATGATTACATTTTGTTCTAGAGGAACACAAGAACTGGATGTTGGCTGTACCAAGCCCAATTTCAAGATCAAGATCAGAAATAATTATGATTGGTGGACAATTTGATCATTTTATGCCTATTCAAAGATTTCATGGAAGAAGGTAAGGACATTACTTTGGATAAGTTCAAGGCAGCAAACAGAAGGCATGGCTGAGATTTTGAAGGAGATGGTAGCAATAGGTCAATTTTGGCTTTGAAGATATTTTTTAGTATGCAAGCTTTACTAAAAAATATGGGGACATATGTTGACAACTAAAACCGTCCAAAGTGTATATGGACTCTGTCATCATGTTCTATTGTCGAGAAGGTCAGAAAACATATTTGGATCATCTCATTTGGAGCCCGTATGAGGGAAACGACTTTTTAGGGGAGGGGGGCTGACCCAGCCAAAACTGGCCTAGCCGGTTCCCAAAACCTGCTAGGCCGGATTTTCCATCTTTGTTAAATGAAAGATTGCACCATTGTGTTTCTCTCATCGAGCTAATAAAAAACATATATAGATCACCTCATTTGGAGTTCAGATGAATTAATTATGAATTTCGAAAGGTTTTATACGCTGGACCCGCATGAAAATAGGCTAGGACAGTTTGGAACAGCCCAGGACGGTTTGGGTCGACCAAGCCGGTTTTTACGGTCCAGGTGGAATCTTATATGTGTTTTGACGTGTTTTGCAAGGGTTTTCGATCCCATGGGATAAAGACCACCCCCTCCTTATAAATATAAGGTGCACGGCTAGTTGAGGTACCCAACACACACAATCAATCTTTTTTACATCTATTATTATTTTCTTTACCCTAATCTCTTCCAACCTCCATGTTGTTGTTTATCGCTTGATTCGACGATCAAGGATGGTGCCTTAGGCTTGTTGGCCGACCTAGGTGAAAGGCCCTCATATGGCTAGAGGGGGATGAATAGCTTATTTAAAAACTCTACAAAGCACTAGAGTAATTGATTAGTACAACAAATGGCGTAATGCAATTTTTCTCTAGCACTACAAGGATTGCAAGCCACCTATCCCAACAATTCTAGTTGCTATGATCACTAAGCACACACAAGAGCTAAGTCACTACTCACTAAGCTAGTGTGCTCTCAAAGACTAACTAAAGAGACACACTAACCAAACTAACAAGCCCTCAAAGACTAACTACACTAAAGAGCTAGACAACTAGTTTGCAAGAATGAAAAGGAGTGAGTAGGGTGATTATATTGCCGTGTAGAGGAATGAATCAATCACAAGATGAAGCTAATAAATCACCGAGAAAAATCCAATCACACAAGAGACATAAGAGTTTTCTCCTGAGGTTCACGTGCTTACCAGCACGCTAGTCCCTATTGTGTCAACCAACACTTAGTGGTTCGATAGCTAATAGGTATCACACACCTAGCCAACAAATGGCGCCACAAGAACATACCCACAAGTGAGGTAACTCAATGACACAAGCAATCCACTAGAGTTACCTTTTGGATCTCCACCCAAGAAAGGTACAAGACCCCTCACAATCACCGAAGCCGGCCACGAACAATCACCAACACGTGTCGAAGCTCCTCCACTGCTCTAAGCCATCTAGGTGGCGGCAACAACCAAGAGAAACAAGAAATCCGCAGCGACAACGATCCCCAAGTGCCACTAGATGCAATCACTCAAGCAAGTGCACTTAGAATCACTCCCAATCTCACTATGATGATGAATCAATGATGGAGATGCGTGGGACATGTTTGCTTAGACTCACAAGGATGTATGACAGGTGAAAATGTCCAAGAGAGTGAGCCCAAATCGAAGCACTTCTATTTATAGAGCCCCTCAAACGAATAGAGCCGTTAGGGACAGAGGAGGGGGTTCTGCGTGCTGACTGGATGCGCCGGTCGAATTGACCGGATGCATCGCACCAGTGTTCGGTCACGTGGATGCAGCCACGTGTCCCCTATGTTCAATGGCGTCCGCACGATCCCAACAGTCAAAATGTTACGCGCCTGAGTTAAAAGAGTGACCGAACACACCTACGCATTGACCGGACGCACAGCCACTGCATCTACTCACGCATGCGCCCGAGCTAGCCACCCAACGACCTGACTCGCGGTTAGTGCGATCAGACATTTGTAGGGTTGAGATGACAGACTAGAGGGGGTGAATAGTCCTTTTTCAATTTATTTGCACTAGCTAATCAAACAAATGCAATTTAAAACTATAGGTCTAACCAAGACTACACCCCTCTATCGAAGTTCTCAAGCACCTTACAAAGATCCTAAATAGGAAACAAAGGTGCCAGGCTAGCTAGAGCTCACCTAACAATTCTAGCTTGCAAGGTCACACAAACCTATGCAACTGGTACTTCACACAACCGAGGGAGCTCCTAGACGATCTAGTAAGCAAAAGCACAAAGCCACCTAAGCTCACTAGCAATGCTTAATAACAAGGCTACACAAGCCAAATTAGAGCACGTAAATTATTTAGTTACACAAACTAAGCAATGTGGCTAACAAGGTTACTCAAACCAAATTAATCACGCAAGGGAGCTACTTCTATGCTACACAAGCAAGAAGGTAACTAGCAAGCTACACAAGCTAACTAATTGCAAAAGCATCTACACAAGCACAATGTATGAAATATAAGTACAAGCTAGTGTGTGTGCGGAATGCAAACCACCGAGAAGATGATGAAGACAATGTTGACACAGTGATTTTCTCCCGAGGTTCACTTGGTTGCCACCAAGCTACGTCGCCGTTGTGTCAACCGCTTACTTGGTGGTTCGGTGGCTAATTGGCATCACCCACCAAGACCGTATGTCGGGCACTGCAAGAACCTACCCTAAAAGTGATGGTAGCTCAATGACACGCTCAACTAGAGTTGCTCTTCGTGATCCCCATGGGGTGAGCACAATCCCCATCACAAATCCTCCTCCAGAGCACCGCACAATCTTCTCGCATGCTTCAACAGAGTCATAAGCAACCAAGTCATGTAGGAGGTGGCAACCTCCAAGAGCAACAAGCACCACCGGCTTGCAACTTGATCACCTAGTGCCACATGATGCAACCTCACGATGCAATCACACTAGAATCGCTCACTCACTTGATCGGATGATCACTATCAAGCACAAGTGAGTTAGAGGGCTCCCAAGCACACCTACACAAGCCACCAAGGCTTAAGGGTGCTCAGCAACCGGCCCAAGGCCGACCAATGCTTGGTTTTATAGCCCCCACAAAAATAGAGCCCCCACGATGCTGCCACGTGTCACCCAGATTCAATGTCGCGCGTCGATCTCCAATGGCTACTTTGCTCGCACGCCTCGGTAGACACCTGACCAAACGCACAGGAGCATGATCAGACGCAGTCGCCTGGCGTCAGGTCACGCGCGTGCTCGACCACTCCACGATGTGACTAGACGCGTCGGTGCCCGTGATACCCTAGCGTTAGGTCATGTCCAGAGACTCCCTCAAACGCCTAAAAGCCAACCTGACGTGTCAGGTCTGCCTTGACTGGACGCAGCCAAGTGTTAGGTCCTCGTTGCCTCAGCCGCCCGCGCTACGTCACCATGCGTTAGCAGTGACCAGACTCACCGCCTACGCGTCAGGTCACCTTCATCTTCTCAGCGTTAGGTCATTGAGCCGAGCCATGCCCTTCTCTACGCGTGATGACCGGACGCGCAGGTCTAGCGTCAGGTCCTGCGTAAAATCACTCACAGTGACCTATTTCGCCTCCGTTTCTTCACTGAGTTGATCCATTTCAACTCCAACTTCTTTCTCCTTTGCAAATGTGCCAACACCACCAAGTGTACACCACCATGTGTATGTGTGTTAGCATTTTCACAATTATTTTTCAAAGGATTAGCGACTCAACTTGCCACGCCACTCAATCCTAGCAACGATGCAAAGTTAGATCACTTGAGTGGCACTAGATGACCGATATGCAAATAAGTTTGCTCCTCTTAATAGTATGGCCATCTATCCTAAACCCAGTCATCTATTTCTCTACACAACCTTTGACCAGTGAAATGAAATGCCCTACAAATATACATTTGCCTTGCGCATTCCATTCCATCTCCTTTGATGTTAATGCAACACATGCACCAAACAAACACCAAATGATATGATCCACTTCATATCATCATGTGACCGTATCCATATTGGTTCATCGATCTTGACTTCACTTGCTCTTCACCGTTGCTTTGGTCCATCGGCGCTAAGTCATCACTCAACTTTCCCTTCACACTTTGCAACCGGTTCGTCGAGCTAAGTCATGTCTCGATCTTCTCCACCTTGATCGCATGACTCAATGTTATGTCTCATGTGTAATGAGATCCTTTATCATCACATGTGTGAGCTTTGCAACATCTCTGAGCCATTTTCACCTCCATGGCATATGTTGCTCACACACATGTATATGTGGACTAATTTCCTGTGTATCTCACATTAAACATAATTAGTCCACCTAGGTTGTCACTCAATTACCAAAACTAAACAAGAACCTTTCAGTCTCCCTCTTTTTGGTAATTGATGATAACTCTACAAAGATATGTAATTTAAGCTCATTTCAAGATAGCACTTCACACAAGTGTAAATTACTAACTTGATTTGGATTTTATGCTACTTATCCAACATTTAAGCTCTATGTTAAGATTTGGATAAACATAATACAACCTGACTTGGTAGTGTTAACTCCCCCTACATGTGTGCTCAAATGGTTTGGTTTCAAGTTTGCACACATGCATAAATATGAAATTCATGGGAGTGTTACCACTACTAAGTGATGCTAAGGTGTATAGAATAACCTTTGAAGCGTGATACCAATCGGAGTTGCACTTTTAACACTATCCTTAGCATCATGAGTAGTTAGACAACAAAAATACTAGAAGCTCCATGAGATCAACATTATAAGCAAGGTTCTAGTACCACATGTAGAAATACAAGTCTAGCTACCATCCTATGCATGCTAGTTATCAAATCACCATTCAACTTCTATCACTAGCATACACCACATAAGCATGCATTTCAAGTTTAAAGACTTACGCAAATGCAAGCAAGCTCATGAATATGCACATATCAAATGCAACCAAACAAGTTCATGAGCTTGCTCGCCCTACTTGTGTGCTTCTCTTGTCCAAAAAAATATGAAACCATCTTCTTTAATGTTGCTCCCTCTTTGTCCATGTCCATGTCCAACCTCTACTTCTTTGTCTCAATCTCTCCCAAAGCTTTCATATCTTTGTACAATCTCTCCCCCTTTGTCATCAATTTCCATAAAAGGTGTGCTTCTCATTGATGCAAGGTCTTGTATTGGGGTAGATGGTTGAGGCTTGAATCTTGCATTTTTATGGACACTTCCAAATATTGGAATGTCACAACTTGTATAGCTCTTGAGATACCACATATAGGATCTTTGACCTTGATACCAATTGGTGGGGCACCTCCCCCTATGTCATAGCATGGTCATCCACTTGATAAGTTTGAGCTCTTGTATAAGGGATGCATTCTTCACTTGATGATCACTTAAAGTTGAGGATCACTTATGGAACCACCTTCTTGTATGGTTGATACCATGTGTAGAGATGTGATGCCACATGTATGATTGATTTATCAATAAAAACTATTTCTTGAACATTTGCTATCTTCATGAGTACCACTTGTAGGATATCACTTGTAAGTTGATCTAGACACCACTTGTGGATTCTTGATGAAAAATCATTTGAGTCTAGATACTACTTGAAACAAACAAACTAGATATCCATTTACATTATTGTCTTGTTCTTGTACTCTTGTTACTATCATGAGCTTCTATGTTGGACTTGAACTAAATTGATTTGACTAAGCTTCCAAGTCCGGTTTGAACCAATGACAAGCTTCTTCACACCTCTTGCAAGGGTTATGTTACCAATGTTGTACTTATTACTTGTTAGCAATCCAAATTAAATCAAGTACTTGGGTTCACTAGCTCATGAACAAATTCATATACTAACCACTAGATCAATTAATCATTCAAGTAATAGTGGTAGGCTATGAATTTCAAAGATTTTCATTTATCATGCATGATCCTAATAAGCATGTACTATATGCACTAACCGCATACTAGTAAGGGATGAAATGATCATGCACATTACAATGATACCTTTGCTATATTGGAGTAGAGGGTAGTCATATAGATTCTAATTCATTACTCCAATAGCAATGTAAAGTCCAATTATAAGCTTGGTGAAGACCAATCATCATAGATAGAGTCAATTCTTCACCCATATGAATTAAAAACCACTAATGATCAAGTGCACTTTCTTGTTATGATTGGCTTGCTTGTTCATTTCATCTTTGCTTGCATGAGAGCATTAATTGTGAGAATACCACTTAAAATATCATGACTAGCTCTCTTTTGGACGTTGCTTGCTTTTCTTAATCAACCCTTTTGATTGCTTCAACTAAGCATCTCAAATGTTTGTCGGATCACCACTTCCATGTTAGCTTTCTAAGTACCACATTTGATTTACCTATACATAGGCGGCAAGCCCCTACACTAGACAGAAAGTGACCTCTCTCCAAAGAACCATTCTTGATACTATCTTGAATTGACTTTGTTTGATTGATCCAAGTGATGGACTTAACTTGATGAGTAACCATGAAACCTTCTTGAAGTACTTTTTTTCTACTTGTTTAAGTCCTATTCTTTCTACCAAATGACCTCCAATAATCTCTAGAACTTAAACTTCATCTTCATCTTCATCTTAAGTTTGATCTTGATCTTCAATTTGAGTACCAAATGTGTGCCAAATACACTTCACAATCAAATGACCTTGTATTCTTTGCTTGTCATGCTTCTAGATTAATCTAAAACCAAACTTAGGTACCTCAAACACTTATAAACATGTTTTCAATTTAAGGACCTTTCAATCAAAGTGACTCTTAATCAATCCAATAGATGTCACTTTTTTGATAGATTCTGTACTCTTCAAAGAAAAATCTATATCTCCCAATGTACGGATCCAAATACCACGAAATTTAGTGTAGATGTGGTTAACTAAGTCATATAGAAGCTGTAAAAATTTAGGCTTCATTGGACTTCTAGATTGCTACCAGATTTCAATTCTTCTACCACTGCTACATGCTGAAAACTGCTACACTATAGCTGACAAGATCTACTCCAAAACTGAAGCATCTATTGTCCAATTCTCATAAAATTTGTCCATAATCTTATAATATAAGTCTAGAGCATGCATACCAAATTTTAAGCCAATCCAAATAGATTTGATCACTCAAACTCAGACTTGATCTCAGCTAGCTCAGATTTTTAATTTAGGACAGATTTCAATCATTGGAGCTATACTTTATCAAATGTGAATCAAACTTGAAACTAATTTATTTGAATACTTTTATAAGACATATATCCATTCAGTCCACTTACTAAAAGTCATCTTATAAATTTATCCAACACAAATCAATCCAAACTTGATTACTAAGCATTTATCCATTCAAACATCTTATAGCAAGCAACATTGCATATTTATCCAATTCAATCAACTCATATGCACCCAAACGAAATGATCAACAAGAGATATACCTTGGTTAGCTCATGGTCATTCAATTAGCAAGCTTCAATTCACATGTTTGCAGGCCATCAAATAATCTAATAAATCATCCACAACTTGAACATGACACTTGTATGTTATAGCACATTTGGACTTCACTAATTCTTGGCTTGGCATTAGGATAGGATTGCATTAAGCTTCAATACTTGACTCAACATATGATGATTAATATGAATTCCATTGAATCAACCCTCCAATGCCATGGTACCTACACACATTCATCCACTTTTTGTTGGTACCCAAACAAGTTTGGATCCTCTCAAGTTAGGTGCAATATACTTAGGCAAAACCTTAGTATGGGTAGCGGGATGTTTTACAATTGCAACCAATGAGATACCATTGCCATCCTTCTTAAGTATAGTATTTGCATCAATTGAAATGGGCTTAGGAGAGTTACCTAGGGGACATGAATAAGCCATATGTCCTCTTTCCCGGCATGAGTAGCACTTTCTCTTTGATTGACCCTTCTCTTCATTGCTCATGTGGTGCTTTCCATTGCCTTGCCTCTCATGAATTCTTGAGCCTTCTTCTCAAGCTTGGTAGGACACTTCGAGGCAAAGTGTCCCGTATCTCCACACTTGAAGCACTTGATATGAGCATGCATCTTCTTCTCATCTTGTGTCTTGCTCATCATCTTGGCATCTTGAATAAGTATTGGATGCCTTGCCTTTCCACCCCTTCTTGTTTTCTTCTTCATCATCATCATCAAGTCACCACCATCTTCATGGTTGATCTTGACTTGCTCTTGGGGTGTCTTCTCTAGCTCATCTTGTGGCTTTGGTTGAGACTCTTCTTATTGCTTCACCAATTGCTTGGTTGGGCACATTAAGGTTAGGTGACCCCAAGTGCGGCACTTGAAGCACTTCACATGCTTGAACCTCTCTTCTTTCTTCATCTTCTTGAGCTTCTCAATGTTTGGGCAACTATTTACAAGGTGTCACGCTTCATGACACTGGTAGCACATGGAGTGAGCAATTTCAATTGTAGTTGCTTCTTCATCTTCTTTGCCCTTTTTCTTTCTCCCTTTGTCATCTTCCTTTTGAAGCCAAGCCCGCTCATGTCACCAAACTTTCTTTGATTTGTCAACATATGCTCCAAGGTGACTTTTGAGTTGTAGCACCTCTATATCTTGTTGCTCAATTTCTTCACTTCTCTTTTGAGCTCATTGTTCTCCTTCAAAAGGTTAGTCTCACAAGACATAGAAGTAGAATAAGCATCTATATATGAAGAGCATGGCATATCTAATAAATCATCACAAGAGGTGGATACATTCTTCTTGCCTACATCACAAGGGTTAGCAACAACATGTGATTGGTCAATTGACCCATGTAATGAGCTCTCACTAGTTTTAGATTTTTTATTTGAAAGCTCTTTAGTGAGAAAAGCATGGTCTTGTACCAAGTTATCATGAGCAACACTAAGTTCCTCATGAGCTAATTTTAGTTCCTCATGTGAACAACTAATGACATGAAGTAGATGCTTTTGTTGTTCACATGTGTTCTTTAGAAATGACTTTTCTTTTTCCAATTTACTTGTTTTAGTCATCTCATTTTCTAAAGCTATGTTCATGCTAGCAAGTCTACCAACAAGCTCATCATATGAATCATGAGCAATTACATTGCAACTTGATACCTTAGTGTCACCTTGTGACATGAGGCAATGTAGAGGTGTTGGCGAGCTTGTTGTAGCAATATCATTCGGGCATGAACAATCGTCATCACCATCAAGTGTGCATGGGGTAGCATCATCATTTGCATCATTTGAGGCATCATCATTAACCTTGTCAAGTGAGCTTGTAGTAGATCAATTATCAACATCATCACTTGACCATGAGGTAGAGTAATCTTCCACAATCACCAAATTGTGGTCATGCTCAACACACACATGTGCCTCCTCCTTGGTGGTCTCATCATCATCATTGGAGACACTCCCATATATCAAGTTGAGGTACAACCAAATATCATGGGCGCTCTTCATGTACATGATCTCCCCAAATATGTTATCTTTCATAGATTGATAGAAAATGTTAGTAGCTTGGTAATCGAGATGTAGGCATTTCTTTTGCACTTTAGTTGCATTCTTTTCATCCAACGCATAAGAAAAGTACACATCTACGATCCACCATATTTGAGGGGAACTGAACTTAAAATTGCAAGTCATCCAATTTTTCCACCGTGCAAAGTGTGTGCCATCAAAAGTGTATGGACACTCAATATCTAGCCCATAAGCCGCCATCCTCTTGGGTCGGTGAAGACAAAAATGAGAGACCTAGCTCTAATATCACGTGTAGGGTCGAGATGGCGGACTAGAGGGGGATGAATAGTCCTTTCTAAATTTAATCGCACTGGCTAACCGAAACAAATGTGAAATTTAAAACTATCGGTGTAGTCAAGACTACACCCTTCTATCAAAGTTCTCAAGCATCTTACAAAGATCCTAAATAGGAAACAAAGGTGACGGGCTAGCTAGAGCTCACCTAACAATTCTAGCTTGCAAGGTCACACAAACCTATGCAACTAGTACTTCACACAACCGAGAGAGCCCCTACAAGGACCTTTCAACGCTCCACCATGTGGAGCCCGGTCACTTCCAGTAAGCACCCCGAGAGGGTTTTTCGTGACCGGGCACATATGGTCAAAGGCGACTGGACGCATGCCCGAGTCCGGTCCTCTCTGCACTGCAAGCCAAGCCACGCGCCGCTCATGTCACCCTACGTCACAGCCGACCGGACGCAGCCCCTGCGTGTGCGGTCCTACCTTCTCCGTAGGCTCCAATCGAAGAGCCGGGGGCGAGCCCCTCTGCGCCCACTGACCGGACGCGCCCGGGGTGAGTCCTGTTAACCTGACGCCAGAGTCGGTCCTCTGCCTTCGCCTCCTTTTCTTTTTCTAACTCCTCAACCGCTTCACCCTTGCTTCCAAGTTGCTAACCACAGTGTGTATAACTTATGTGCTCGTGTGTTAGCATTTTTCAGAGCATTTTACAAGGATCAAGTTTAGCGCACTAGGTTCCTAAAAACATATGCAAGAATCATGTCACCTAGTGGCACTTGATAAACTGCTTAGCCAAAGATTTCCTCTCTTTATAGTACGGCTATCGATCCTAAATACATTCACACCGTATATGGTATCTTGAGTGCCAAAACAAAAACCTATCTTGTACCTTTGCCTTGATCAACTTTTTTTTTGTTCTTTTCTCTCTTCTTTTTCAAATTGGAGCTTGATCCCCATCATCTCATGTCCATCTTCAACTCCATGGACCTCTTGCTTGCTCCATCACTTGAATGTACCAACTTAGCTCAATTCATCACTCATGACATAGGTTAGTACTTAGGTTTCACCAATTAGCCAAAACCAAACTAGGGCTTTCACTAGGGCAACCCGGCTCGTCCTCGCCCCCACGAGGTCCCTCTCGGGTGAGAGCATCGATGGCACATATGCTAGTTTGTCCGAAAACTGGCCGTTCGTCACGCAAGCACGATTGGTTTTTCTTTGGTGGTTTACTCGCAAACCTCTATGTTCTTCGCCAGGTAAGTGTGATCCTCGCCGCGTTCTTCGGTCCGTGATGACCCAGACGATTAGGCCTAGCTGGTGTGTGACCGATCTTTGCGTCAACAGGACTTTAAAATAGAAAAAAAAATAAGATAGGCAATAAAAAATGATAGGATGACATGTGGGGTCTACGAATGGCAAGTGGAGCCTGTTGATAACTCTTGGTAATGGCATTAAAAATTCATATCATGCCATCCCTCTAAATTCATCCAACTAAAAAATAGAATGTACCTGTCTCCTCAACTAATAAACATATAACAAAGATGATAAAAAAACCAGGATAGGTCCATTCCATCCCGAAACACATGCTTAGGGCTTGCTCGTTCCTCTTGCTAGATGGCCAGGACAAGACATGTAAGGAAGAGAGTTACAACCTCCGTCCTGAAAAGAATGCAACTATGAGTTGCATGCCACGAAAAGTGGTTCACGTTTGACTAAGTTTTTAGTGAATAATATTCACAGTTATGTCTTTAAATTAATTTATTATGAAAATACATTTCGTAATTAATTTGATGGCGTTTATTTGGTATCATAAACATGGATATTTTTTATCTATAATTAATCAAACTTAAGTTACTAAAACATGGCACTACGTTAGAATTGCATTCTTTTGGGACAGAGATAGTACAGTTTTAGTTCGTTGCCGTAGGAGTATATATGTGAGTTGTGTTATTATAGTGTTATTCTTTCCTGCTCTTCTCTCTTTCCTTCCTGTTGCATTGCATACCGGGCTTGGAACAACACAATTACAGGCATCAAATAATAAAGGATGATTGAAGACAACTACAGACTACAATATTCTGTATTCAACAACATCTAACCAGTAATAATAATCAGTCCACAAATCGGTCTTGGCATGCGTCCAAGGTTAGGTCAATACAATTGCGCGGACCTTTATTGATTCATCATCAGGTTAATAATTTTCTCCGGTAAAGTGGCTTTTGGCTATGCTGCCAGGGTCAGTTCCCGCCGGCCGCGCGCACTCCCGGTCAAGTCCGACGATCCACCGTGTGGTCGCCGCAATAAGACGGTGCCACCACCAGTTGGGCGAAATCTCGAGCACACGCTGGGAGAGCGAGATCCACCCACTCGAGATGCTGCTTTTGGGAAAAGACGTGGCCACAGATTGTTTGTAATCTCTATCTGCGAGGCTGTGGATCGGAGGAGTTTGTGAGTGACTGACACGGTGTAATACTTACCTACCTGTAAAGCTTGTTGACGCAGATTAGAAGAGTGGTACGAGACACATGATTGAGTTGATCGGGAGATTAGATTATGGTTGACTTGATGATGCGTGCGCACTCAGGTCAAGGTCAAACAACAACCCATGCCATTGCTTATCAGGGATTCAGGTGGGAAGGGCTTTGGTATGCAGATTATTAACACCATGCATGCATGTTGGTATCTGCAGTTGTGCGTATTAGCAGCCATTACGTTAGCGTCTCGAATCTGTTTGGCTTGGCGCCTGGCCACGTCCATGAGAGCCATGTATGGCTTGTTAAAAAATTGCAGTTTTCATAGATTTAACCACCGTCTCTTCGCCGAGGGACTGGATTGCACCAAAAGGTACACTGTGAAAATGCGTAGAAGTAGCTGTTTTCTGTTTGACTCGGACATTCAGCTACTTATTTTAGCCGTTTGTCTTTTTACGGCACTCCTAGCGCCCGAACGTCCGGCCCTTAGCTGGCGTCCGGACGCGCAACAGGAGCATGCGGCGCGCCCTCGCTGTGCAACTTCCTTTGCAACCGGAGCGTGCGTGGTGACGCTGCACCCCCATCCCTTGCCGCGCCCTGACAGACCCAAAGAGAGCTCGATCGGCATCTACCATGGGTTAGGTTCTTGTGTTGCCATGTGCCTGCCGCACACACCCAACACACGAGAGAGACAAGAAAAAGAGGGAGATAAATAAAATTCTATACTGCAACCTCAAACGAAAAAATCTCATAGAAGCCCGAGATAAGCAAAATTATTAGTTTCTACCCCTCACAACATGTATCATTGAAAAGATTCTCGAAACAAATCAAGTCATCAGCCACAACATTCATGAGTTTCTATTAGAACATCATAGAGGCACATGTTGCAACATAGGAGAAAAACCCTGTTTGCAACATCAAAATGATTCAATTTTAACAATAGAAGCTACACTTAGGAGCAACAGAAAAATGGTTAATCAGTTGGCAAAATAATCAATTACTGCATCTCAGTTTTATTGCTGCAACATGAAAAATCATTTGTTGTAACATCTCATTTTATTTACTGCAACATGGAAAACCAACAAAATGCAACATCCAATAGCCGGGGGTACAGAAACATCAAAATAAAGGAGATGCAACATCTCTAATCAACATGATAAAATCATTGCTTACTGCAACACCATCTGCTCAACAGGAGATACTAGTTTTATTGCCACAACGTGAGAGACCATCTACTGTGACATCTGATTTATTGTGGAAACATGAGAAACCTTCTGATGCAACGTAGAAAAACAACGAATGCAACATCCCAAAAAACCATATGTTGAGCAACTGCAGCCCTAGATCCAAAAGATGAGGGTGTGGATCTAGGCCTCCCTGAGCAACACAAGATGTCGGCTTGGAGCATGAGGATAGCAGCAACGGATGGGCTTGCCGATGAAGGAAGGTGGATGCTTGCTCGCTGTTCTAGGTGGGAGCTCTTGCTGGAGAGGGAGGGGGAGTGAAGCTGGTGAGGGGCATGGTGGAGAGGGAGGCAGTCAACGAGCGGCTGCGGTGGAGAAATTGGCCGGCTCTAGACGGACGGCGACGCAGGATGGAAGTCTAATAGATTGGGGTGAGAAGCTGATACTGATAAGGAGATATAAGGACTTATTCGGTCGATGGAGACGGAAGACTCTTGGGCCGTTCGGGCCCAGCCACGTCCCATCCGTTAAATTGAAGCCATTCTGACGTCCTCTTCTTATCAATTCAGTTTGTTTTATACTCCGGGCCCGTTTGGCACGGCTCCTACGGCTCCAGCTCCTGCCTACAATTCCACTGTCTATTCACTGTAGCGGAAGCCAGATTTCTCTCTTCTTCCTTCTCCCTCTCACAGCCAGCGGCTTCACTGGTGAAGCAAAAAATTTTGGCTCCACCGGCTCCGTGAACAGTATCCAAGTTACAGTGAAAGAAGAAAGCAGGGAGGAGAGCATCGGCTCCGAGCTACAGTGTTTCTACAGTGATCGGTGCAGTGATCGTCAGACGGAGCCGGAGCTGCCCGGAGCCGTACCAAATGGGCTCTGCATCTGTTCGGAATGGCAAGTCGTTATAGCCTTTTTAAGATATACTGTGCTACTTATTTTTCTTTCAATGAAAAAAGTGCTCAGACACCGTCGCGAAAAAGCTGACTGTAAGTAGTATTATTTAGCAAAGAGAAAACACTATGGCCAAGAACGTAGACTCACTCTGGGCATAATTAACCGAAGACCGAAGACCGAATCGAAAAGACCGAGACCGAGACCGGAAAGACCGAGACCGAAAAGTTCGATCATGAGTTCGGTCCTGGCTCCCAACTAACCGAAGTAACCGATAGAAGTTCGGTCATATGTGTCGGTTAACCGAAGTGACCGTAGTTCTTGTTCTGTACTTCTGTTATGTCATTATGTGTGATTGTGATTTGTGAGAACTGAGAAAGTTGTGTGGTAGAACTTGTCATAATAATGTGTGGTTTGTTTTATATATTGTGTTGTTATTTTTTTGCCTTCAAATAGCAAGCATGCTGTTGAAAATTGCTATAGATTCTGTTATTGTTTGTGGCTGCTACTCAGGTCCGGTTAGTTCGGTCGTGACCGAGACCGAACCGAACTAACCGAGACCGAACTTCCTCGGTCTTCGTTTTTTGCAAAGACCGATCGGTCCCAGGTTTCTGATGACTGAACTGACCGAATGACCGAGGAACCGAACCGATCGGTTCGGTCTGACCGAATGCCCAAGGTGAACGTAGACAGTGGCTATTGCACCCATTTTAAACGGTAGTCCATTTTAGTTTTGTTTTAAGTCAAATTTTCTAACTTTAATCAAATCTACACAAAAACACACCTATATCTATAGCATCACATTTATTCCATTAAATCAACCATAAAACATGTTTTGATAGGGATTTTGTTTGTTATTATGTCAATATACTTTTGTATGAACTAACTTAGAGAAGTTTTTGTTTGTGATTACACACTACAATGCAGACACTCATAGCCCTGTTCGGCTTACCCCATATTCGGCTTGTTCAACTTCTTTTATCAGCCGGAACAGTGTTTTTCTCTCACAACAATTCAGCTGGAACAGTATTTTTCAGCCAGTTTCAGCCAAGTTTCAGACCAGCGAACGGGGCCATAACGCACACACTCGTCCCTATGAATACACGTACATAAACCCAGCATCTTCGAAGGCTAGGCTGATAAATTCTTGAGATTGACAAAGTCACCATAGGCACCGAACGTCGCCTACCACAGTACAATGCAGACACTTATAACGCACGCACACTCACCCTATGAACGTATGCATGCAAACCCTACTCTACGAGCATCTTCAAAGATTGGACCGACAAATCATCGAGATTGATGAAGTCATTCACAGACGCCTCGCTGTCGACGGGAATATCGCCTACCACTAAAAGCACAACGCTATTAAATCCTGGAATATTTGCTCCCACGAGGAGTCGAAATTAGGACTTGTGCTTTTAGTTAGAGAAGTTTGATTTACAGTCAAACTAAAACGATATTTGAAACAAACTGAGTACATAAGAAGGCTGCAATGGAATGCAGAAAGTTCGTAGAAATCATATAGGAATTTTATAGAAGTTAGTTCATTTTTCATAGAAAAAAGCACAAAAACAAGAAAGTTTCATGCGTTCCAAAGGGGGCCTTAAGCATATGTGTTTCCAAAACATGACATAATATGATCTAATTTTATTGGCTTTCTCCCACAAGGGAAAACATAAATTAAATATGTTTGTGAAAAAATGGGATTTACTAAAATTCAGGTGCCTGAATTTAGTTTACTTTCAGACGACGGTTATTGCATATATTTTATACTAAAATTGCAGATTTCGTTTGTTGCAATTTCTGTAAACGCAATTTTTGGATCTGAGAATAAAAAACCCGTTATACAAATCCACAAGCCCGACAAATCTAATTTATGTTGGTACAAAGACAATTAATAATTAATAATTATTTTTTATAGGAAGACAAGAATAAAATTTGATATGTTGTAACACAAAGACAAATAACAAATTATAAAAGTAGCAATTTACTTGTACTAATTAGAGATACAAAAGTGCTGCCTGAAATCATCTTAAAATTTAGGCACATGAAATATAGGAAAAGTGGAAAAAATAGATTAAACCTTCTTTTCAGTTTGTATATTCGAATTATACTCGATGCAAAGATACCTTTATAAAACTTCTAATACGTAAAATTCGATTCGATTTCTAATCGAGATAGGGTGCCATGTGAAAACCTACTCCAGCTAGATGGATGACGTCGGCATCAGCGGTATCATGCTCATCGTTGGAGGCGTCACCTTAGGGCGCGTTTAGTTCCGAAAATTTTTGGCTTTTGGCTACTGTAGCACTTTCGTTTGTATTTGGCAAAAATTATCCAATTATGGACTATTTAGGCTTAAAAGATTCGTCTCGCCAATTACAGACAAACTGTACAATTAGTTATTCTTTTTACCTACATTTAATGCTCCATGCATATGCCGTAAGATTTGATGTGACGGGGAATCTTGAAAATTTTTTGTTTTTTGCTTGCATCTAAACGGGGCCTTAGAAGTTTTCAGGCCCATATATTTAAGAGCGAGTATAAATGCATATTAAAACTAATGGATCAAATAAAAAGATTCTTCAGACCAACTGAAAGGCCTGTTGTAACAAATTAAAAGGTATACCGCAACAAATTGAAAAGGACCTATCCGAATTGTGACAGCAACCACAACAAAATTGAAGGTCTCTTGCAACAATTCTAGCTTAATTAAAGTTTGTTGTTCTACTCCAAAGCATGCTCATATACATCTGCACTTCTGAAGATCATGTTGAAACTGCCTTACAATTTTAGACACTTTTTCCCCTTAGTAGGACAACCCAAATGCAAACTTGCAATGGATGACATGCAATTTTATTCAATATTTTTCATGATTCAATCCACTTGGAGTATCTCCTGTTCAAAGAGAGAAAAATGATGAACTAAAACTAAATCTAATGTGCCTACTCCTTTCATTTCTGTATCTATCTACATTGCTTCTTTTTCTCCCTCTTGCATCCCAAGAAGCGAAAATTAGGCTAAACTCTCTATTCCCTTCTGCAATCTATCCATGCATATGTGCAGATGCAGGGCTATCTTGAAGAAGCCTTTGCCAGCCCAACCAGCCTCACCGGCGACGGCATCCTCCTCCTCTTCTCGGCCTCGGATATCGTCTCAAGCCCCGGCGACCACGGCCTCTCCGCTCGCGCCCCCACAAGCTGCATGTAGTGCTTCCTCAGCTCCGGCGTGCTGCACAGCTGCTCCGCCGCCGGGGTGCCACACTTGCCGCCGCCGCCGCACGACGTGATCACCTTCTCGATGAACTCGGGCAGGATCCTGATGAGCGGCGCGCCGTCGGAGCCCGTGACGTACTCGAACGGGGACGCCGCGCCGCCGGCGAGGGGCACCTTCGCGGCGGAGGACGATGGCGAGAGCTTGGCGAGCGTCGCGGCGGTGAGCGCCTGGCTGCACGAGAAGCGTGCCGCGGGGAGCACGAAGTAGGTGCGCCCGGCCACGAGCCGCTCGCTCGGAGACAGCGCCGGGACCGTCAGGCCGATGAAGAAGGAGTCCCCGGCGCAGACGAGGTGCTGGTCGGGGAGCTCCGCCGTGACGTCCCCGGCGGTGATGGACCGCCGCTCGTCGGCCATCCTCGCCGACCCGCCCCAGAACACCAGCCGCGCCGCCTCGCCGCCGTGCGCGGCCCTGGGGCACAGACAAGGGGAGAGGCCGTTGCCCATGGCGAGGGAGGGTGCCTAGACAGAAGCTTCTGGAAATTGCGAAGGTGAACGATTGTGAATTGGTGTTGAATGGTGGCCTGGGGAGGCATTTATAGGGGAGGGTTGACCACGTAGAGGGTCTGACTTTGGAATGGTCACAGGTTGGTGTTTGATTTCTTTGTGTTAGCTAGAGAGTTGACCACCGATACGTGTTCAAAATCGAAACAGTCGGCCTTAGTTAATTAATTGTGTATATAGTGGGACGCTTGTTCGTCAACGCTCAGTTGGGGCCAGACATCTGGAAACTTTTAGTAGTGCTCGCACGGAGACGGCGCCGAGACTGGCATGGCGACGAAGAAGGAGCTCCGGTGAAACTCTAGCATGCCATGGTGGGATGGTAGGAGGTGGGCGCACGAGGAGGAAGAAGGTCGGGTCGCACCTTAACCGGTTGGCTGTGGTCGAGGGCCGTTGACGTCGCCGGAGCTAGGGGTGAGGAGATGGCGGTGGAGCGCAGGAGGAAGAAGAAGGCGCGCGTGAGGTGAGGAAAAAAGAGGTGTGTGGGCGAAAATTTCTACGCCTGCGCACACATAATGTATTACTGCCCATACTTTATTTATATAGGTCGTCCTAACTTTATATGAGACTAAGCTTCTCTAATTTTGATTAGATTTAAGAAAAATACACAAAGATTAAACTAGCCTCATCAACTCTCTATAAAATATATCTTGATGGTGTATTTATTTCAACATGTCCATGTAAATAAAGATAAAGGAGAGGAATAATATCCATTTGAACGTTGCCAAAACTTTCAATGTGATGATTAACTGATGATATTTTTCCTACTAAGGGATTGTTCGGTTGTTTAGGATTTATGGCCTGGAATTATTCTTGGCTGGAATGATTGTGTCAGTACAAAAAGTGATCAACACGTAAATATTTGTAGTTTTACCGTACGTTGTGATCGGATGTAGCCTAGCACTCAATGACACAGGGTTTATACTGGTTCAGGCAACATGCCCTACGTCCAGTTTGAGTCGGTCGATGACTTTATTTCTGAGCCCAGGTGCCCGAACTTTGCTGTGGGGTTACAAACGGAAGGGAGTAAAATGGGGGGTGCAAGAGATCCGGTCGGACTCTAGACCGAAGGGCTGAGAGTGATGGGAGCTCTTTCGTGCGCTAAGTATTCGAGTGTGTACTCTTTGTAGCTTTAGAGTGTCTAAAGCTAGCAGAGGGTGAATAGATCGTTGGTTGTTCAAATGGTTCGAGAGTCCTTGGAGTTGTCGTTGATGGATCGTTCGAGAGTCGTCGATGTTCTCTGTGTTTGTGAGATTGATTGTCCTTATTGGGAGAGAGCGCATCCCCTTTTATAGATGAAGGGGACGGCCTTACAAGCGAGAGAGAGAGAGTACGTCTACTAAGTCTTGTTGCCCACGCCGTCGGGTACAAGATGATTGTAGGCGGCCACAACACTGTTTATGCTAGACGCATGTGGGAGGTTTTACCGCATTCACCATGTATGGCAAATGACGGCGCCCACAATACTGTTGATGCCCAGAGGCATGTGGGGGATTTTACCGTGTTCACCTGGTATGGGAATTAATGGCGCCCACAACGCTGTAGGGCAAACGTAGACGCCACAACACTGCTTGGGTTCTGACATGCCTGGAAGGTGGCAGGGCACCCTTCTGACATGTCCTGCTGGTACTGTCCTGTAGGTGTACAGGGTACGGTCCTTGGTATTGCGGTTAACTTGAGCAGGCCTTACTTGCTCTGCCTGTTTCCTGGGTCATCATTGAGCGGGCGTCCCCGGTCATTTGGTCCTTGTCGGTTCCGACTGCGCCAGTCAGAGAAGGGAAGTAAGCAGAGGTTCGGTGCATCTCTGGTTGGAGACACGGGTCGGAGTTGGAAGCGGTGTTGGCTAGGCCTTCCGGTCGGAGAAACAGGTCGGAGGCGGAAGCGAGCGACGTTCCTTCTTGGCTAGGCCTTCCGGTCAGAGAAGCGGGCCGGAGTCAGAAGCGAGCGTTGTTCCTCCTCGAGGCCTTCCGGTTGGAGAGGCGGGCCAGAGTCAAAAGCGAGCGTCGTTCCTCCTTGGCTAGGCCTTCCGGTCGGAGATTGGATCGCCCTTCTGGCCTGTCATTAGGTATTTGGGCCAGCCTAGGAGTTGCGCGTCGTTCGCAACGTCGCCTGCTGGGCCGATCTTTTGCTGGGAAGCAGGTCCATGAGGGACCCCGGGTTTATGAACTCGATAGATTGTGTATTTCGTATAACAATTTATGAGCTGGATTAATTCCTACCCCCTTCCTGAATAACTGAACGGGCCCTAAGGCTATTCCTAGTGCTCTGTCTGATACTCCCCCTGAATAAATACTCCCTCCAAGTTGCTAAAAAAAGTCATTTTGGACAAGACTTGAGTCAAACATTGAAAAATAAATCATGAATAACTTGTAAGTTGTTGAGTTTGAAAATATGAAAACCATATGAATAGATTTGTCCTAAAAAATACTTTCATAAAAATTTACATATATCACTTTTCAATAAATAGTTTTATAAAATTAAGAAAGTCAAAGTTGTGCTTTGGAGACCGTGTTGCTGTCCAAAACAACTTCTTTTAGCAACTTGGAGGGAGTATATTTCTAGCAAGTCTAGGACAGATTAGTATGATAGAGAAAAGACCATACTACCCTTCATTAATTGAAGTAGTTGCACACTTATTAAGTTGCACAATAATTATAGCATTTACTACACCTATCTAATTGCAGAGACTCAAGTCTAGACTGGTGGAAAAGAGGGAGAAGGGGGCGTGTAAATATGAGTTGACTTCAAGAAAAATAAATGGGCTAGTGGACCTTAAGTCTTCTAGAGATTGATTTACTTGTAGACAATTTTGGCTAGGAATCTATTTATTCAAGAGGGAGAAGGGAGGGATGCAGTAAATATGAAGGAACTTCGAGAAAAATAAATGGGCCAGTGGACCGTTGAGCCTTCTAGATATTGATTTACCTACATACATTTTTTTGCGCTAGGAATCTATTTATTAGGGGGAGGCAGAGGGAGTATATCATTGCAACGATGCCATGTCATATCAACCCAAGTATCATATGGCTCATCTAATGCATATGTATAGTATTTTAGGTCATGTTTGGTTCCCAGCTCCTAAATCTAGTCAGCTAAACTACCTCCTAAATTTTAGTAAGGCCATGTTTGGTTAGTTGACTAAACCTGACATGTACATGTTTGTAAAGACCAAAACACCCCTCATTAATGCTAACTTGGTGCCCTGGCATTTGACGCCAACAGTGTCGCGCTGCTGGCTCCTGCTAGCGCTGCTGCCTCCCGCGTGCGGCCTTGGCGCCAATTCCACGCCTGGCTTGCTGCTCTGCCTGGCATGCTCTGATAGTTGCTTGGCAAATAGCTTGGCTGCACGCTAGCGCCATTCCTTGCAGCTCAGCTTGACTGCTATGGAAGTTGTTTGCCGCAATGTACATTCTCACAAATAATGTTCAAATGGTTTACAAAAAAAATTTATTATTACAAACCATAGCGATGCTATGACCTTGTAAACAAACCATTCGCTATCCAATCACGGAATTGATTCATGTTTTCATCTTCGTCTCCAAATCGTGTGGTGCCTCTAGTTGCTTGAGTTGAAGTTCCTTCCTCTATTGGTATATAGTTTTCATCTTGATCACACAAGTCAAAGAGGTCATCCATCATACCACTCTATCTAATGAAATTGTGCAGTGCCATGCATGTCATTATTATTTTGCTTTGCTTTGCCATGGGAAAACTAGGCAAATCCAACAAAATTCTCCACTTCATCTTTAGGACTCCAAAAGACCTTTCTATAACATTTCTAAGTGAAGAATGTGTGTAATTGAAGAGCTCTTTTTTACCTCTAGGCGCAGGCCCTTCTCTCCATTCGGGCACATGGTATTTTGTACCTCTGTACGGTGCAAGAAAACCCAGTCGATTTGGGTACCCCGAGTCAATAAGATAAAATTTGTCTACACAACACAATACTTGTGTAAGTAACATGATAAATACTATGACAAAGACAATGAAGAAATGTAAAAGCCCATACATACCTAGAGGTGGATGTGGAAACTTGCCACCAAATTTCTCAAGTGCATCATTGAACACCCTCATATCATGAACTGATCCTGGCCATCCGGCTAGAACAAAAGTAAATCTCATATCAAAGTCGCATACGGCTAACACATTCTGTGTGGTGATTCCTTTCCTTCCCGTGTACTGGACTACCTTCTCAGTTGGCACAGTGACGGGTACATGTGTCCCATCTATAGCTCCAATGCATTTATCAAAGTACGGAGCAAACCGAGGAGATTGTAACCTTCTATGAATAGTTGAAAATTGTGTATCCTTTGGCCTAATGATATCAATTGCTAGCTTCATCACACTAGACAGTACCTTATCAAACTTGTTGCTACATGTCCCTAGTGACCTCTTAAATCTATTATTAGCTTGTCTCATGGACTGAGGGGCACCACACATCCACAAAAACATTGCTAGAGCCTCTATAGAAGTCATTTTTGTAGTGGACTGCAGACCATATCTCTCAACTAGCAATGTGTGAAGGCTATAAAAAACATCGCTATGCATCCTAAACATGTTATAGCATTGTGTCCTATTTCCTTGGGTTCTCATAGTTCACTGATATCCAGTTTCATGTGGGACTCTATAACCAGCCTTGTTCATGAACTTATCACAGTGTTACATACCTAGCAGCATGACAGCAGTAGCAATCCTTCTCCTCTTCTGTAGACACCTAGCAACATGCATCATCAAAACTACTTCCTCATCATCAGTGAAGTCCCCTTCATCATCAACATCTGACCAATCATCATCAGTAGTCCACTTGTCATATGAGTCTTTAGTAGGGGCACCATCATCAGTAGTACTCCGCCAATCATCATCAGATAGTCCAGCAGCATCTCCTCCTACAGCAGCCCCTACACCAGCATCAACATCAGCCCCTCCTGCAGCAGCCCCTACACCAACATCAGCCCCTCCAGCAGCAGCTCCTCCTACAGCAGCCCCTACACCAGCATCAACCACTCCAGCAGCAGCTCTAGCTCCTCCTACAGCAGCCCCTACACCAACATCAACCGCTCCAGCAGCATGATCCACTCCAGCAGCAAATCCCACTTCATATGCTCCCTGGTCATCATAAGAAATAGATGTTAAAAGAGCATTGAATGTTGACATGAACAAAAATACTTGGGCAGCAGCAGCCCCTACACCAACATCAACTACAATGGCAGCAACACCCATTACATTGTTCAACAAGCATTACAAGGTCCAAACAAAAACCATGGTTCATTATGATTACATAGTTCATCATAAATTTAAGGTCTTAAGAAAAATAAAATTAAGGGTGCCAAACTGGAGACTCCATCTGCCATTCTATCCTATCCTCCTCATTTATTTTGGGCAGCCCTCCTCAGCCATGCCATCCTTTGCTCATTTGTATCAAGGCCACTAAAGACCAACCTGTTGTAGCTACTTCTAAACAACATGGTAGCCACATAGTATTCATTTGAAGCTTTGTCTGCCCTAGCCTCCACAACCAAATTGAGGCACCTAGCAACATCATCAGCTCTAGCTTGCTTTGCTTTTGTAGCTTCCCTTCTCTTGCTCTGTGCTATTCGCTCCAATGCATTGACTTCTTTCTCAGCAGCAATCTCCAATTGAGTGCCCAGCCCCTACATGATAACATTCACTGGAACTTTTTTGTTCTTGCCAGGACTTGATGCTGTGTCAGTTGTGCTGCTTGCCCTCTTGCGTCTGTTTGTGATACTTGGTGAACTGGGCTATAAGCCACAGTTGTCTGGAGTAGCAGCACCATCTTCATCATCCTCATCTATCCCTTTGTCTTGGTCATGGCATGACAGCCCAGGAATGGTGGCAGTTGAGCCATCAACAACAGTGTTCTGGAAGAGCTCAACCATCTGAGGAAAGAATCTAGGCAACCCATACATGAATTTCCTACACTCTGGCTTCTTCTAAAAAATCACAAGAATCCACTGTTAGCACAAACCAATATAAAAGTAGAACAAGCAAACAAATTATTAGGCACAAAGATTACCCTGGTATGCCTATCCCACCAAGATAGAGGTGCATCTATCCCTCCGTTTTCTTGGCGGCCAACGCCTGTTTGTAGTTGTGCCACTTGTAGAAACTATACATGGTCTTGAGCTGGCTGAATCTATTTTTCATACATCTAAGATCATGCTTTAGGCCAGTCTGTTGCTCATACAAATCTCTCAAATTATCATAACCTCTCCTTGTCATTGTCCCCTTACTTGAATTGCCCTTTCTCATTTCATCAACAACAAGACAAGAGAACACAAATGTATTTGCATCGGACCAATTTACCTTGTCAAACTAGTAGAGAAGCAGATCAGAGAACAAGAGACAAAAATTGAAATAGACAGATATAGATCAAACAAATACACAGTACTACATGAAACATGTACACACTTCAATAACAAACAACTAAATAGTAGTAGTTCATACAAACTTGTAGATCAAACAAATACAACCTAACACACACCTGTAGATCAAACAGATTAGACAAATAAAGATCTGTACATCAAACAAATAAAACCTAACACATCAGATCAATGAAAAGTATGAGAATGTAGTAAAAAACAGACATGCAGAACCATAAATAAGACATGCATAACATAGATAATAAATAGAGCAAAGTATGAATCAGATCAGAGAACAAGCTCACCTCGTGCGGGATGTCGTTGTCATCTTCTGGCTCCATTCCTTCAGTTGGAGGAGCCGAGCTGCTCGAAGCAACTGTTCCACGCAGCCTAGCTGCCAGCGCGCGGGCACGGCTACTATCGGTTCCCACCCTGGAGCGGCGCATAGCAACGCGAGAAGCCGGGTATTTCCCAGATCCGGTCGCTCCTGCGGTCGACCGAGGAGGAACGAACCCTCCAGCACCGGATCTGGCGCCAATGCGAAGAGGAAGCAACCCTCTACTGCCGGGAGCGAAGTCACCTTAGAGGAGCCAATGTAGGGGAAGCCGGCGGCGTCGGTGTTCAGATCCAGCCCCTCCATGCCGCGCCGAGTGGAGGAGCCCGCACCATACGATGAAGCTTGGGAGAAGACGCCGGCGACGGAGGGGGGGGGGGGGGGGACGACGGACCGGAGCCATTCAGATCCGTCGGAGAAGAGGACTGTGAGTAATAGTCCGGATACTCGGACCTGTGGCCATCCATGGTGGAAGCGGTGAGCGGAGGAGCTGCTACGCCGGCGGAGGGGTTGGGAGGAGCAGCAGCGGCGTGGAGCAAAGTGGTGGCGGCGGCGGCGGCCGTGGGGAAAGCAGAGGAGTGCGAGCGCGAGAGGGAGAGAGTGAGCGAGCTGAGAGATTGAGATGTGAGTGAGGGGGTACGGTGCGCATTGATGAAGGGCAAGGCCTGTCCAGACGTTGTTTTAGGAGCTGCTAGTAAGGTTTGGATGAATAGCTGACTAAAGGTTGTTTAGTCACTTTTAGTAAAGGTGTTTGGCAAAAAAGTTACTAAAGAGACTAAAAGCTACTAAATTTAGGAGGTGCTAGGTGAACCAAACACCCCCTTAGTGTTGTTACTTGAGAAAAACAAACAATTAATTGTTGTTCTACCTATAAAAATGGCCAAGGTTCTAGTCTTGGATATACTGTGTTTTATCTCTCTTCTCATTTATTTAGTGTCACGTCATCAAAATATTTTCATACAGCGCCCACGGAAACTAGCCTAATTCATAGTTTTCATGTTTAGAAGGTGTGCCATTAATAAATTATAGGTAGGTGTCCCTTTCGCTGTCTAAAAACATTCTTGGACAATGATTAGTTCAACTTCAATAATGTATAAATCATATGCCACAAAATAATACTGTTAAATCCATACTTAAAAACATTTTTAATGTTCTTCTCTTATTGTAGCCATTAACAAAATATTACCAAAAGAATTTACACTCAAAGATTAATTTCTAACGGTCAAACGAAATCCATTGATGGAGGGAGTAATTTGGTAGCTAATAAACGTTAGCTCCTTTATATTTTCATTAAATTAATGGTGTATCCGTCATGGATGCGTAATGGTAGCTAATAAATGTTAGCTCCTTTATATATTTTCAAACTATAATGACGTATCCGTCGTGGGATGCGTATTTTAAGTTTGACCCAGAGCTAGTAACATCAAACTTTGAAGTACGTATGCTTATATAGTGTATACTAGCCTTAGGCCTTAGGGCCTCTTTGGCCGGGCTCCCGTCGGCTCCGGCTCCTTCACTGTAGCCAGGTGTCGGCCGCTGGGCGGCCGACAGGTGCCTGCGGGAGCCGGAGCCGCGAGTCAGAAAAACGAGCTTCTCCGACTCTGGTTGTGTCAGTGAGAGAGGAAAGGAGGAGAGAGAAAAATAGCTCCGGTGAACAGTAACCAGGTGTCGGTCGCTGGACGGCCGACAGGCCGGAGCCGTCGGAGCCCTGCCAAGCCCCGTTCGCTGGTCTGAGTCTTGACTGAAACTGGCTGGAAAACACTGTTCCGAATGAATTGTTGTGAGAGAAAAACATTGTTCCGGCTAAAAAAACAAGCCGAATAAGCCGAATATAGGGTAAGCCGAACGGGGCTAATATGGGCCCTACTGCTTCAAATAAAAAAGCCAGCCATATTCCCAACGACCGCCACTTGTTCACGCAGGAGTCCGAGTCCATTGCTGTCAGCCCGTCACCCTCCTACGCGAGGCCCTCAACCCCTGCTAACCTGTGGAGAGCTCCCGTTGCAGTCCTCCACCCCAGGCCACCACCGCCACCATCATATTTCTTGATAATTTATTTCAAAGAAGTCCAAGATAATTTATTTCATAGCCATATTTGTTGACCTCGATTTCATTGAATTGTCAGATGTATTTTATCTAAATCTAATTCAAAATATTGATGAGTAGGTAATTCTGTAAAGGCGAAAGTCTATTGACCAAAAGGCTAATTGGATTCCCTGTTACGCATGTATAGTAGACCTAATCAAAGGGTCGCGTTCGGTCAGGCCAGAGAAAGTGACCAGGTCAAAATCTTTGATCCGAGCCCGATCTGTGAGGCCAGAGAAAGTGATCATGTCAAAATCTTTGATCCGAGCCCGATCTGACGTACTATTGGGTCAGATTATTTTTCGGGTTTTCATACTCTAGGTCAGTTTTTTCGAGTTGGGTCAGGCCACGGGTCGAAAATCATAGCCTGGATCTGATCCGACATACTGGCAGATTAGGTCGAGTAAGGTTTCTTCGGCGGAGAACGGGTGCAGGGTTGGATAGATGTAAGAGTGTAACTTAATTTTGAATCTGAATAAACTAAGACAAGTCGGTGACAAACCAAACTTTGCCATAGCTTGATGTAAATATTTTGCCCAATCCAACGTAATTGAATAGAGGTCAACTATGCCGAGCTCTTTTCTTAGGCCTGGTTTGGATGCGTATGTATTCATCTCAATTCACATGTGTTGAAGTTGATTAGAGTGAAATCACCTCAACACATGTGGATTGAAGCAGATACACATGCTTCCAAACAAGGCCTTAGCTTGTGAATCTCTTTGTGCAGTGTGCACCAAGTCAGCCCAGCCGACATGCTTCAGAAATAAGATAGCCATGTTATTTCTTCATGATGACATATTTTCTTATGTCATACAAACAATACTTAATCAGCACTCCTGCTATAGTTTACAGAATTATCGATGTCGGTGCCGACCATCCATCACATTCATTCATTCAAAGGGAGGCTATTCACCTATCTTCTGACGAAGAACAGAGCAACTCTTTTTTCCTTTCTGATGAAACTTGACCTCACCAGTAGACGGTTGACGACATCCTTGTTTAGCCCAGGTTCGTTGCAGCGATCAGTCCCTCCGATGCAAATTACAACTTTCTGGAGTGACCGTCGATACCTGAGTACTGTACGTAGAAATGTCGTTGTCATACTGGTACGTTAGTACGGTATTGTAAGCGCTTGGACCCCGTCAATCTTCGTGAGATGTGAAGCATCGTTGCCCGAAGGACGAGACAGCGCTTTCGCGATCCGTGGTCGTCCTTGCTTCTGGCGAGCACGTGCGTTTACCAGCGCGTACGGTCAGCGCACCCATTCCACCACATGTTTCTTGTGCTCATCTCTCATCAGTGGACGTGCTTGACGGGCGACGAAACAAAGAACGCAAGGCGGCTCCTCACCGCCGCCCGATGCAAGCCCATGAACGAACGTCGTCGAATGCATGCGCCGCTCCGTCGTCTGTTCCGATTCCTAATCTGGGGGTGGCTTTGGTCACTTTCGGCCTGAAAACCTTTGAACAATTTACCTTTTTTAGTGTTTTGCTGGGTATAAAAAGACTTATTTTTTGGGTCCACAAACACGTGGGCAGCCCTCTCGATGTCTCTGGAAAGACTAGGTAGTGTAATTGGTTAGTAGTTGTAATGTATGTGTTTCTTACTATAGCGTAAACTAGTATAATGCATGTGCTAATGTTACGGCAGCACATAACAGATAAATCAGCGAACGGTACTTTTTAGCCTGACTTTTCAGCGAAACGAACATGACCTAAACAAAATTGATACCCTCAGGACGTCCGTCCTTTCTGGACTGGACGGCCTGCCCCAGCGCCTCGCGTCACGCGCCCCCACGCCTCATGTCTCGTGCCTCGTGCCAAAGGACAGGACGGACGTGCCTGCCCCCACGCCTTGCGTCGCGCTCCTTGTGCCTCGTGTCGCGCACCCTTGCCCGCGCCTCCCGCCGTGCCGCAATCCATCTGCCTGTCGACCGTGGGTGACCTCGAGCTCTGCGCCTGCGTCGAGCTCTGCGTGAATGAGCCTCTATTGTGGTGCAGCAAGTAGATGCGCACATGTTGCAACCGTATGTTTCATACGTTTCAGATTTATGTTGCGTATATTTCATCTGGATGTTGCAAAAGTAGATTTGGTGTTGCAATGTTGCAATAAATATACACGTATGTTGTAAGTGTATATTTCAAACGTTTCAGTTGTTTTAAACGTATGTTGCAAGTGTTTTATCTGGGTTTTGTATATGTTGCACTGGCTATACAAGTATGTTGCAAGTGTATGTTTTAAATATTTTAGCTGTTTTAAATGTATGTTGCAAGTGTTTTATCTAGATGTTGCATATGTTGCAGTGCCCATACACATATGTTGCAAGCGTATGTTGAAAATGTTTCATCTATTTTGGATGTATGTTGCAGCAAATACTTTATGTTGCAAGTGTTTCATCAGTAGGTGCGGCTAGGGGGCGCAGGCAGATGTGGTCCCCTTGGGTGCAGTGGTCCCGACATGCGCGCCGGAAGCCAAGCTGGCGCGGAGCACAAACCTACATCTATGAGCGTGGCAGCAAGTGTGGAGCACGAAGCTACATCCATGCTCGGCTCTCTCTCTCTCTCTCTCTCTCTCTCTCTCCTTATTTCAACTGGATGTGGCCTGTCAGCAGCAGCATGCGGGCAACAAGAGTGCGCGCCCAGACGTGGCCCGTCGCTGCTGCTTCTGATGGCAGAGGGCGTAATGATTTCCCCCACAAGCGTGCACGGTCAAATCGGGACCTAGCGGCAGAGGCACGGGGGAAGGAGCATGCGCAGACGCTGCGCGGGAAAGCTGGACACGGGACGTGCAGTAGGCGTGGGGCATTCGGATACGCTGCTGGCGCCGAACGTCAGGACGCTAGACGTCCTGATAATTAAAAGGCTAAATCGGCCATCATCCTGAAGCTCAAAATACAACAACTGAAAAGAGAAGTGTCGGCTGAAAAGGGCTCTACGGTTTGCTTTTTTAGGTAGAATATAGTATACGTTTCTTTTTCAAATGTTGGTTCACCAACCTCAAGCATATGATTTGGTTTGAGGACTTGAGGTTGTGCCAAATTTGACATTAGCGGCAAATAAAGTAAAGAGTCGAGGATTGCTGTCCTTACAGATCACTAAAATTAAAGCTCACGAAACTGAAGCAAAGAGGAGAATCAGTTTTGAAAAAGTTACTTATTGAATTTTTTAAAAATGATCTGTAAACAAATTTATAATAAATTATCTATTTATTAAAAATGTTTTTTTGTGAATATCATTTAAAACAATCTTGTTTGAATATTGACTCTGAATCGCCGGTTGCCCATCCCCGTGCTACCGTTCGCCATTCCCATCTTTGTCGCTCAGGGCTTTGGCTCATATTAGGAAAGCCCAGCCCAACTCGGTGCTCTCTAATGTCTGCAGAAAAAGTCCATTTTACTTAAAAAAAAACCCTCGAAAGTCAGCCTTTTCTTCCTCAACTCTAAAATCAGAGTTAAAAAAAAACTCTAAAAGCAAAAATAGCCCCTCTCTCATCTCCTAAAACCAGACACGTGACCCATGGCTCGGTGGTTTTTCTTGTTTCTTTTATGTTTATTTTGGCTGAATCTTTAAAAAATCATGCTAAATCACAGAAAAATTGTTAAATGAAATATCTAATTGCGTTGGACTTCACGTGAGTAGATCTACACAGTGAATATATAATATAGTAGGGTATAAAGTTTTTGCTATTGCAGTTTCTGTGGTTCAATTGTGGTAAAATTTTTATGATAGACTAATCATTGCATGCTTGAACTGTAGTAAAAAATTCATGCTCAGGACTAGGACTTTCAGTCTTGCCCGATGAGCTCATGTGCTTGTGGTAAGTCAAAAAAAAAAAAAGTTTGTGAAGGCTTTGACTTCTCCTCCACAAGGGAAGAAGGCCAATAGTGAATTAAGCGAGAAAAGTAGTTAAAAGAGACCTGACTCCCCTGGGAGCTCCTCAACGGAGATGTAGGATTCACAGAGGTGAATCCAAACTTCGGTAAATATATCATGTGTCTTCTTGTTTATTTTTGTGTTCTTATTATGCAAGTTGACTTTTGTGGGAGTTGTCCCAATGTACTTATTTTTGTGTTTGTGGTTATAGATCTTTAATTTGGTGTAATCAGCTAATTGATGAACCTTTTATAACAAGTAGAATCAATTAAATAGGTGAAATATCTCTGGATTTGTTTTCTTCTGGTTACCTAGTACCAGACATCCCGTCTAGACTAGTTCTGGCGCAGACAAAATTTTAGGTCCTGACCGTAATTCAGAAATTACCGAACATCCGGTCCTGTAATAATTTTTCAAACTTTTTTTTTCAGGAACTCCTATTCACCCCCTCTCTAGTTGGCACCGGAATCCTTCCAGTTAAAGATGATTTTCTTTGGTAAGCACTCACTACTAGTTTTTTGTACACCAGGTTTGTTTTTATTACAGTCTAGTATGTCAGATGCATCTCATGCTAACGAAATTCCATAGTTTCTTGTAACTTCAACAAGGTTAGTATAGTTATAAGCTAGGTGAATTCCATGGTCAATGGAAACCAACTGCACAATCAATGAAACTTAATGTCTTTACTCTAAAATGCCAGTATTATGCACGGTCATAGATTCTAAATTTAAAGTTTATATCATGTATTGACTCTACAACTTATCTCATTCACTATCAGGAATCAGTAATTTAACGGAATGTGGCAGCTTAGCTTTTCATGGAAACAACTACAACCATATGCATGGAAGGGACATATTATAAAACTATTATCAAATTCTATTCAGACAGATAGAGGTTCTAAACATGTTATCACTTTCTGATCGTCAGATGCCAAACCAGTAATTCGTATCTAACAACAATCATCAGTGCTAAAACCCTACTGACTTGTATGTTTCTAAAAATGTAGCACGCCATTTGAGTTTTAGGAAGAGATGCTAATTTTTAGATTTTACAAGATTTCATCATAAATTGAGGTTTATGTAAATACTTTTCACTCTGTAGTTAGTACAGTTGAATGGCAAGTTGGTAACCTTCAATTAGAACCGACATAAGTATATGGAACAAGTGAGAATTATATTCCATTCAGAAAAAGCGAATTATTAAGCTCTTGAAGCTCAATGTTCCATATTGTCAGATCATCCACAATACATTCCAACAGACCATATAGACCGAAGAAAATTAAATTTGCAAAAAATATTTTAGTTTCTTAAGAGAGATGTACCAATCTATTTCTAGCCTAGAACACGATTGATACACAAGTAATAACCAGCCATGTGCATGCCGATATAGTTGGATCATCAACATGAAAAGAAAAGAAATTGCTTTCGCCATATGACAGAGCGAGCAACACCATAGGAGCACCCTTGCAAGATCCCATAGCCATGCAATGCTCCTAGGTAGACTTAGCAATCATGAAATTGGATTTCATATGCTCACTGTGTGCTGATGGATAGTCCAGTCCGTCCGTGCCTGATGAACGATCCGTTCAAGCAACACAGTGTCGCCGACACTTATACTCTTTTAGCCTGTTCGCTTGTTGATTTCAGCCAGGGCTTATCAACCAGCCAACAGTGTTTTTCTCTCACAACAAATCAACATCAGCCGGACTTATCAGTCCAGAAACCAACCAGCGAACATGACGTTTTTCTGTAGGGTAAGATGGACAGTCCGGTGGCCCGTCCGCCCCAGAAAGCTCTAGTTTGGTTTTGGTGAATTGATGAAACCCTAAGTGCTAACCTAGTTTATCAAGTGATCATGAGATAGGTAGCACATTCCAAGTGATGAAACAAATGAAGACCATGACATGATGATGGTGATGCCATGGTGATGATCAAGCGCTTGGACTTGAAAAGAAGAAAGAGAAAAACAAAAGGCTCAAGGCAAAGGTATAAATGGTAGGGGCTATTTTATTTTGGTGATCAAGATACTTAGAGAGTGTGATCACATTTAGATTTAATAGCCGTACTATTAAGAGGGGTGAAACTCGTATCGAAATGCGGTTATCAAAGTGCCACTAGATGCTCTAACTCATTGCATATGCATTTAGGATCTAGTGAAGTGCTAACACCCTTAAAAATGTTTGTGAAAATATGCTAACACATGTGCACAAGGTGATACACTTGGTGGTCGGCACATTTGAGCAAGGGTGAGAAACTTCACCGGCGCCTTAAACTCAGGTGAACGTGGTCACTTTAAGTGACCGGGCGCTGGTCTCTGAAGGACCGGCGCGTCCGGTCAGTAGCAGCAGAAGAAGTGCAGCGTCGGTCATCGACCGGACGCTGGTGCTGAAACGACCGGACGCTGGCTGGCTGTGTCCGGTCACACTGACATGGTCATGCACAGGGGAAATGCCAAGTGACCGGACGCTGGGTGAGTCTGGTCAAGCATGACCGGACGCGTCCGGTTGTGAAAAGTCGTCTCTGGATGCTTACTGCAAACGACCGGACGCTGGGGTTCAGTGTCCGGTCACTTTGAGCTGCTGCGTCCGGTCGTCACTTGACCGTTGAGATCGGACGATCAACATTTGAAGAGAGGGGACACGTGGCACGCATCGCGTGACCGGACGTGTGGGGGATATACCCCTGGGTACCACAAGATGGTACATGGGCCACACCATCCGAGGTGGCCCGGCCCGTAAGATCAAGACGTGCACATCAAGATTACAAGTTGTACTAGATATTGTAATAGTACCAAATTGGATACTTTACTTGTAACCTTGTCTCTTCAGAGTATATAAGGAGAGACAAGGGTCCCCTAGAGGACAGGACAATCCATCTACACCTCAATACAATACACCAAAGACACAGGACATAGGGTATTACGTCGATCAGACGGCCCGAACCTGTCTAAATCGCTGTCTCTGCGCCTTGTGTCACCATCTGGTTCCTGGTTACACGCATCCTACCGATAATCTACCACCACGGGCACCCCCCTCGGTGGACTGCCGACTATATTTCGTCGACAGTGGCGCGCCAGGTAGGGGTCCCCTTTAGGGGTTGTGCGTGCTGATCCATGGCGAACCAGATGGGATCTCAAGATCGACGCCGCTCGTGGCAACTTGACTTCCTGCGGCGACATACTAGCCTGATAGGCTCGATATCAGTCGGCGACGGAATCAATCTGCTACGCCGGCAACTCGGTCTGCTACGATGGCGTCCGCCGACAACCTAACGAGACTCGATGTCGGATTCAACGTCGTGTTCAAGGATCAGTCTACTACTCGGAGCTTTCTGTTCTGTGCATCGGCTACTCGGCGACAAGTTCCAATGGAGCCACCGGATCGGATTAGATAATCAAACGCGGTGTTGTACCTGTACCGAAGGCAGCGACGAACTATTTTGCTGGCTGCTGTTGCACGTGAATCGAAGCGAAGCTCAGATCGCCACTGTGTGGTTCCAAGATTCCAGTCCGTCTACTGAGATCGATTCGCTGCATGCCAATTACTAGAGCCGTGCAAAGCTAGTTGTATGTGCTTACGTATATACGTCTACATGGAAGGAAGGCCAACTACAGATTGCCGTGGCACTTGCATGTGCACACACACACATGGAGCTGTCAAGCCACCATGCGAGCCGTTCAGCGAGCCGTTCGAGCCGTCAAGCAAGCCACGCCGAGCTGTCGGCGAGCCACGCCGAGCCGTCTGGTCAGCCGCGCCGAGCCACTGAGCGAGCCACGGTGAGCCACGTCGAGCCACTGAGCAAGCTACATCGAGCCACAGACCACGTCGACCACGTCCCGAGAAGCTCCGCCGAGCTCCGACCACGTCGACCACGTCCCGAGCAGCTCCGCCGAGCTCCGACCACATCGACCACCAGACCACGTCGCAATGATGATCGCCGCGAAGAATGGCGCTACGACAACCGCGACCACCGTCATGACGATAGGTTGGAAAGCTCGAGGACCGGACAACTTCATCGCCACCGATCAGATTTTTATCCAAAGATAAGTACACTTCTAATATTTATATTTAATATAATTTTCATTACGACGTTCCTCCACAACGTTCTTGTCATGATTATTCTTCAAATAACGTTTGTCCATGTATACCATCTTAAATATAACATACAGCTATACTTAATGCAAATCCTCGACCAGTCATGTTGACGCTCGATGCCCTCCAGAGATGGCCTGTCTCCGGCTCCTCCCTACACGTGCACGAGCGTCCGCCCTCTGCGTTATGGGTGGTCGGTAGCGGCTCCTTAGCGATGCTTTGTTCTTCCTACACATGCACGGGCTCTGCGCCCCGCGTTATGGTTAACGGGCTAGCTAGGGCTGGAGACTCAGCTACATACTAACTGGTTGAGCAGTTTATATTAAGTATAAACACAAACTTCACATTAACACTGATGTTTACAAAGCACCAACCGCTTTATCACATCATGCTCATTTGCAAATGACTGCTGAGCGTCATACGCTATTTCTTCACCGCTGATTTTTTCGTCATAATTTATTACTTTGTACATCATGTACTACCATTCTACATATTTATATTGCAGGAATTTCGAGCTATGCTCGAGGACTTCATCACTCGCTTCTTGACCTATGCTCGGGGACTGCCTCGAACACTCTCCGACCACGGCTCAGGGACTTCGTCGCTCGCTCCTTGACCTGTGCTCGGGGACTGCCTCGATCACTCTTCGACCACGGCTCGGGGACTTCGTCGCTCGCTCCTCGACCTATGCTCGGGGACTGCCTCGATCACTCTCCGACCACGGCTCGGGGACTTCGTCGCTCGCTCCTCGACCTATGCTCGGGGACTGCCTCGAACACTCTCCGACCACGGCTCAGGGACTTCATCGCTCGCTCCTCGACCTGTGCTCGGGGACTGCCTCGATCACTCTCCGACCACGGCTTGGGGACTTCGTCGCTCGCTCCTCGACCTGTGCTCAGGGACTGCCTCGATCACTCTCCGACTACGGCTCGGGGACTTCGTCGCTCGCTCCTCGACCTGTGCTCGGGGACTGCCTCGATCACTCTCCGACCACGGCTCAGGGACTTCGTCGCTCGCTCCTCGACCTGTGCTCAGGGACTGCCTCGACCACTCTCCGACCACGGCTATGGGACTTTGCGTCTCAACTACATGTGACTGGCAACTCGCATACAGTTGGGATATTTTTTAGACCTTGCTACAAGGCTCATACCTCGCCTTCCAGCAAGCTCAGGGACTACATCGGTACGATGCACCTGCCAGTGCATCTCGTATCGCCTGTACGACGATTGGATTCTCAACTTAACTGGGAATTCTTTTTTAGACCCTGACACCACGTGCCTACGTCACCTACTACCAGGCTCGGGGACTAAGTGAGCACACTTCACCTTGCGGTGAATGTGTTTATTTAATGACCACTACGCCTCTGACGATCAAAGACGCTACGCTTCAAGACGCACTTACATTTCTTTTCAGAAATACAAGTGGGCACACTTCCTAGGACGAAAATCTTTTTCTTTCTTCTTAAGAGCACCATACATTCTTCGGACAACATACTTCTCCGGCGACAACGGTGGTCGGAGATGTCAAGAACTCAAGCCTCACTGTTCGGAGAAGGTTGAAATGGCGTGTCGCATCAGAATACATGGCGCTCGGGGACTAGCTGTGGGGGATATACCCCTGGGTACCACAAGATGGTACATGGGCCACACCATCCAAGGTGGCCCGGCCCGTAAGATCAAGACGTGCACATCAAGATTACAAGTTGTACTAGATATTGTAATAGTATCAAATTGGATACTTTACTTGTAACCTTGTCTCTTCAGAGTATATAAGGAGAGACAAGGGTCCCCTAGAGGACAGGACAATCCATCTACACCTCAATACAATACACCAAAGACACAGGACGTAGGGTATTACGTCGATCAGACGGCCCGAACCTATCTAAATCGCTGTCTCTGCGCCTTGTGTCACCATCTGGTTCCTGGTTACACGCATCCTACCGATAATCTACCACCACGGGCACCCCCCTTGGTGGACTGCCGACTATATTTCGTGGGGCCGGGCAATCTACTACCTTGGGCATACCCCTAGGTAGACTGCCGACAATCTACTACCTTGAGGTCCAGCGTCCGGTCAATATGACCGGAGCGTCCGGTCACCCTGTGTTGTGCCCAGTGAAGGGGTACAACGACTCTATTTTGTGGGGGCTTCTATTTAAGCCCCATGGCCGGCTCAAGCTCACTCTCTTGGCCATTTACATTGACATAGTAACTTTGTGAGCTTAGCCAAAGCCCTCCCACTCATCTCCATCATTGATTCATCATCTTTGTGAGATTGGGAGAGAATCCAAGTGCATTGCTTGAGTGATTGCATCTAGAGGCACTTGGTGTTCGTGTTTCGCTGCGGGATTCGCTTGTTACTCTTGGTGGTTGCTGCCACCTAAACGGCTTGGAACAGCGAGGATCGTCGAGCGGAGGGTGGTGATTGTCTCTGGCTCCGATCGTGGTGATTGTGAGGGATTCTTGACCTTTCCCCGGCGGCGAGCCAAAAGGTACTCTAGTGGATTGCTCGTGGCTTGTGTGATCCTCATCTTGTGGTGGTTGTGCGGCACCCTATTGAGGGTTTGGCGTGTGATGCCAGTTAGCTCGTGAACCTCCAAGTGAGTGAATCGCCACAATGAGGAGTAGCTTGCCGGCAAGCAAGTGAACCTCGGTAAAAAAATTATTGTGTTCATCATTTGATTCCGAGGTGATTGGTCTTCATTGGTATTCATTCTTGTGATTGATTGGCTCCTTCTTCGACACGGCGGTATAAATAAATTGTTCACTCTCTTTACATTATCGCAAACTAGTTGTCAAGCTCTTTAGTGTAGCTAGTTGTGAGAGCTTGTTAGTTTGGTTAGTGTGGCTCTTTAGTTAGCTTTTGAGAGCACACTAACTTAGTGTAGTGTCATAGCTATTGTGTGGATAGAAACTATATAAACTAGAATTGTGGTAGGTGGCTTGCATTTTTAGTAGGCTAGCGCAACACTTGCTTCGCCTCATAATTGTCTAACCGGTTTGTTAAGTGTTGTTGTAGAAATTTTAATAAGCTATTCACCCCTCTCTAGCCATTAGGACCTTTCAGCCCCACACCACTAGTAACCCCACAGACAACACGACAGCGCAAGTCTAATGAGAAATCAACAGTTCGTCAAAGTGCACGCCTTGCTGGCATAGAGTTCTAAAAGACTTGGGGATAGTTGGTGTAACACTTCGATCCAGAAAGACGGTTAAGGTCCACTCTATACGTTGAATGAACCACACCTGTTAATTAACTCTCTTGCGCTTTCGTTCTCGCTTCACGCAAAAGGATCGATCCAGAGTTAACAGCCTCCCAGGTCCAGGCTTTTAAGTTGGTCTAGCGTTCGTTCAGGTCCAGGCTTTTAAGGTCCAGGCTTTTAAGCTAGTCTAGCGTTCGTTCCATTTCCAGTATCCAGGCTTTTAAGCTGGTCTAGCGTTCGTTCCGTTTCCGGTATGGGGCTAAACTGGGAATACTGTACTGACGCTACAGTACTCGAAACTACAGTGTCGTGAATTCGGTCCGGCCCAACTGGCCCAATGGGCTGGGTCTCACATCCACCCACCCTCGAAGGACTCGACGTCCTTGTCGAGCTATCGAACCAGCTTACCCATATGAGACAAATGTTCAGGATCGACTCTCTTGCGCGCTTTCGTCCTCACTTCGCGCAAAAGGATCGATCTGGAGTTAACAGTCTCCCAGGTCCAGGCTTTTAAGCTGGTCTAACGTTCGTTCCGTTTTCGGTATGGAATAAAAAGTGAGAATACTGTGCTGATGCTACATTACCCGAATCTACAGTGTCGTGAATTCGGTCTGGCCCAACTGGCCTAATGGGCTGGGTCTCATAGTTGGGAATGGCAGGAAGTTCAATGAGGATAGAATTCAAGAATATGCAAAGTGCATCACAGAGGACTTGTCAATGGATCTCTTCGAGGCACTCATGTGTACAAAAGGTTGCGCTTTTTAGGACCTTACGGTGGGGATCCCTTTGCCTCTTTGCTAGAATTCGCTGATCGTGATGAGCCTTCTCTGTTCTTGTCAATTTAGCTATCGATGCTCGTTGTTTTACTTTTGTAGTGGCTTTGGATTGTTTTTTTCTGTCGTCGTCATCGTTGTCACTGACTCCTCTAGGGTATTATTGTTGTAATGTTGTTTCAACGGGTCTAAAATGTTTATTTTTAATATAATCAGCCGTTCTCGTGCCTAATTTGTTTTTTAAAAAGATGCAATAGTAGATATGATCTAGTCAAACTATCTAAAATTTTATAAAGTTTATTGAAAATAGCATCATCATTTATAACTTTAAATATGTATATAATATAATAAATATATCTTATGCCAAATCTAAGGATACTTATCTAGTATAAGTATTCTATCTTATGACAAATCTAAGGATACTTATCTAGTATAAGTATTAATATTTTTATAATAATTTGGTCAAATTTAAGATTATATTATTTAACACTATCTCAAAATCATATCTTTTTAGAACACAGAGGGTAATAGATAACTTCTTCAATTACCTAATTAGTAATTATTTGCTAGCTCTAAACCTGACTAAACTCATTTCTTTATTGCATTGGCGGACTCACTTGGTCACGTGTACCGTGTTCCCCTATTAGCCACCATACACGGCTTAATTTATCCTCGGTTATTATAAGAAGACGTTCTCTTATATTACATTACAGTTTAGCTTTTCAAAGAGAGCTATTTAAATTTTCTTTCTTCACATATACTCCAACTTTTATATGTAGACAAAAATATAACATGAAATCGAAATCTATAAGATAGTTGAGGTCCATCATTAGAGTCTAGAGAGTCCTAACAAGCTGCTTCGTTGTCCAGAAATCGGATTAAAGCCAAAGCACTTCTAAGAATATGCGATGACGTGGAAAAGGTTCTTTTGTCAAGCATGCCTTCCAAAATGCTTAGGGCTTGTTTCGGCAACCTGATTAAATGAACGGCTCGGGGTTGTTAAACATGCTGTCTTGCTCTTAACCAACGTACTTTGGCACCATCCCTCGTGAAGACAAAACAAGTTGAAAGCACGACGAAGAAGAAATTTGGCAGCTAGTTTTTCTAGTCCTTGTTAAGCTCTCGTTCTTGTTTTTTGGTTCCTTCGGGTATAAGGCTTTGAGTCAAAGAACTCGTGTATCTTTTGGCTATATATATGTATCTCATGTGTATATAGAGGCCTGATTTTATATCTATCTAAAAGATCTCTCGTGAAGATTTAGTGATACTGCTCCATCTCTCCTCGTGGTGCCGCAGCCCACCACAGCCCACATCATCAGATGGATAAGTAGAAAAGAGGCTTGCCTTGCCATCAACGGCTCTTCCGCAGACAGCCCCACAAGTGCTGCAGTGCACAAAGTCACACCACGCACGCAGGCAGCAACAAACTCCCGCAACAGCCAAAAAGGCCACGAGATAGAAAGCGTCTGGCCTCCCCTCCCCTGCTCCTCCTTGTGTGTAGCACTCTCAAGCCTCGCCAAACCTCTCTCCTCTTTTCTTCGAGCTAGGATCCCGCGCTCCCGAATCCTGATCCATGTCCTAGCCTTCTCGCCGTCGCCGATTCCGCGACGAGCGTCGACATGGGCGTGACATGGGTGGCGGGGGGCAGTGGCAACTGTCGGGGTCGGCCGTTGGTTCTTGTGGTGGGGTTGAGGAAGGCTGCCGCCGTGGAGATGCTGAACGCATCGCGGGATCCATGTCGGCCTTGCCGGTTCCGTGGAGAGCGACGTCGATCAGGTTTGCGTCCGGATCCCCGCTCCTATTTGCCTCGTCGAAATACTGTTAGAATTCTTCCTGGCACGGTCTACCGCCTATGTTCGATTTTCTTGCCTTAGCTCTTTGGGGGCCGCGAAATCGATGGATGCTCTTGACAACGTGTTCCTTTCGTTTTTTTATGGCGCTGAATTCTGCTCTAGTAGTCGTGGTTGGGCTTATGTTCGTCCACTCTGCTCTAGCTAGTGGTGTCGATCAGGGCTTCTGTTAGTTCCCAGCAATTAGAGATACAACAGTTGAACTGTATAATCTGTTGGCATGGGCATGGATTTGGTAGCTTCTTGGCTCTGTTTTCCGCGGAGAGACTGAAGTAGTATCAGGCCCTATTCGGCTGACCGGCCGACGCTGATGCTGATACGTTACGAGAGAAAAACACTATTATTTTGCTGAGACGGTACGGCTAATAAGTTTAAGTGAAAGGGGCATCAGATTCTTTAGTACCAAATGCTTTCCTCTGTAGTCTGGTCCGCATCGTCGAATCACTGGTCTGGTGTTGTCAAACACTGGCTGTGTGTAGGGTGAAAGCTGCTTTCAGAGGACTGGCCAACAGTGGGTTGTATTAGTAGTATATCCTAAGCAAGAATGATTCTGGCCTTGCCGAGCAAAGGCTGCTATTTGGTACTGTACTTGGTAGAACAAAAAAAGGACCTGTGTCGGTTGGCAACATATCTGTGAACATTTCTTGGACCGGCTCCTTGGCCATAGTTGAGCTAGCCAAAGGGAGCTTACAATTTAAACACGCCCTACCAGCCTACCCTGAGGTACTCGTAAAATTTACTTCCTGTTTGTCCAAGGGGTGTTACAGCGGGCGGAGGCGAAAAGCTACAAAGGGGTGCTAGACTACACAGTTGGTGCTGAATTGATTATATTTTAAATTTGGGCCCTATCTTTCTCTTACTGATATAGATCTTTGACCGTGCGACCTGCGTTGTAACGGGTTTCTATAATTTATCTCTGAAATTGCTATTCATATTTTTTTTCTCGTCCTATAAATAAAGAGGAATGCTATAAATTTTCTCTTCTCTTCCTCTCCCTCTCTTTTTCTCCAAATCTAACGGGCCTAGAAGGGGCTCGATCGAGAGAGGTAGGCCGGCCAGCCAGCGATGGGGACGGCGGGAGGGCAGCGGTTATGGTTCTGGCGGCTTAGGAGGCAGATGGACCAGGTCAAGATAGAGGCACCCATGGCCATTGCGGCGGCGAGAGGGGGAAGGAGAAGACGGAGGTCGCCGCAGATGGTAGGGCGGTGGGCTGCAGCGGCGCGTCGAGAGGAGGAAGAAACTATGAAAAAAATCCGGTGCTGTGAGAGCCCAAAACGCTGAGTGCTGAGCCTCTAAATAAATCATATGGTGTACTGGTTTTCAGCAGCATATGAAAAAGTGTAGCCTGAGTTTTAATTATCCTTAGTCTTTTTTAAAAAGGAACTAACTTTATATAAGCACTTATCCTAAATATGGTAGAGAAAATTAGGAAAAGAAACAACAGAGGAATCTGGAGTAAGAAAGGAAGAGGAGCGGAAGCAACAACATTTACGTGTGTCCAATCTATCGATCTACTCAATAGCTAGCGATGCATCAAGTCGCTGATGAATCGCGACTGCTCCAACAACGGAACTGGCGTGGTGGGATTGATTAGTACTAACGGATCTAGATGCAAAACCGGTGCTACATCCCCCTGCACCAGTTATTGCTCAGCCCCTGGGTGTTATGCTTTAGCAGTATCACGTTGAGTAATGGTTACTAGAAAACACTACTTGCATATTCTATCATGTTGTTGTTTGTTTGTTTTGTTTTCCTACCACAACTTCAGAAGTAATCTTGTCCGTAGTACTAATGTAGATTTTTGTCCAAAATTTATGCTAATGAAAGATCAGAGACTCTTCTAATAAAGTCAAAGAACCAACGTCTTCATAATTCCAACGTCTTGTGTAGTATTTACACTAAATTTTTTCAGCTCCAAAAACCATAATGTTCTGAATATTCTATTGCAAAATTTGTCTGGACAAGCAATAGGAGAATTTTCACCGGAACTTCTGAGAAATCGGTAACCTCGTGTGAAAAGAGGTCTTCACTAATCTTTTTTTTTTTTGCGGTGCTATCTAGAGAGCATGTTGTTATTTTTCCCACTTTATAACTTGAGTTCAAGCTACAAAGCCAGGGTATATGAAAATATGGGTGATCATATTACTCAAAACACATTCTTTATTCCATGAATTTGCACCTTTACATTCCACTGTTGCTAGATGAAATCTTCACCGTTACATGGTATTTCTATAGGTTATCATTGTTCTCAAGAAAGGGGCATACCTATTGGAATTTGGGCATAGAAGGAAGCCAAAAATTTGTGTTCTTGGACTCGACGGTGTGAGCTCTATTCTCATTTTCCTCGTCACATATTTTTTAGTCTGGCATCTTCTCTCATGTTATACATATATGTCAATTCCTCAGGATGGATCAGTACTAATATGGTTCTCATGGAATGAGGAGAAGTGGTTAACTTCAAACCATGTGTCCAGAGACCAGAATGATTCCTTGCGACAGAATACTGTGAGTCCCGAATCCTGATACAAGTTTCTTGAAGAAAACATATTTTGCTATTAATGGGCACAATCATGTGATGCTAAAAAATCTACATTAGTAGAACCTTTTGTTTTAAAAATATAACTAGGCTATAAGATTAACTTGTAAAACATAACTTTTGTTTTCATTGTAGTTTCTTATCTTTCGATAATAAGATACTTCGAACATTGAGCAATCTTTCTTAGAGCCATCGCCACAAAGTTATTACTAAAATTGTTTGATTACTCAGTTCTACTGTATCTGTCTAAATTTGACACAGTAAAGTGCAAATCATAGCTGTCATTAGAAACTAGCTCCAACACAACTTTGAGGGACTATAGGAAGACAAGTGGGATATGTAGGACTAGAGATGACAATGGACCGATTCCTATTTTCCTACGGGGAATTCACCTATTAGAGGATAGGGAGGGGGAGTTTTATTCCCGCAGGGACACAAATAGGGAAATCTATCCTCATCGATGGAGCAGTACCATCCCCATTTTCCTTGTGGGCCTTGTTTATATGATATGTAGGCCAATTTGCATATATTACCTAATTGAAAATGGTGTGGAGCCGAGGCCCATCAAGTAATGTTCGGTCTTTTGCCCCATCACAGGTAAACCCCGATTGCCACACCCTATTCAAACTACTACTCCACTAGCCGCTAGTAGTCCAATGCCAACATGTGAGCAAACAACATACACCGCACAAGCATGGACTTATGAGGTCTCATAGGCCCCTCTCGTCTTATACCCATTAGTTTGTATGGTAGCATTCACAAATTTGTCTCTTCTTCGTTCCACCTTCTCATCCTTTGAGGCTAAAGGATGCTACATCTTTGGTGGCCTACAAGCCATCGGCATGTGCTCAAGTTTGTTACATGCACTTCCACTACGGTTGATGCAGTAACCTTGACCTCTAATGGTAACGCCCATCAACGATGAATGGTGGACGGTGGGTACTAAAGCTCTATATTGGGAGTTGTACACACTATGGCTTCGCACCATGCATCCATGAGGTTTGATAGGTACGAGAGAAGCAAGTGTTACGAATACGGGAGACTGAATTGGGTGATTGTATTGAGGCCCAATGGTGACTATATATAGAGTACATGAGAGATACAAGAGGAAAACCCTAGACTTGGAGATTACACTAATACTCTTGACTATTATACTTCAACACCTCATCACAAATGCAATGTGAATGCAATGCCATTGCATTTAGAGAGTTATTACTATGCAATAGTCTAAAAAAGGACACTAATACATCCAATGTCCAAAAAGGAAGATGTCAACGAAGCGTGGAACTTTTGAACAATGTCGATAAACTCCACAAGATGAAACTGCCTTCACAACCCATACTTCGGCAAATACCTCAAGTCTTCACAATTAGTACTTCAACTTTGAACCTCTCTTTGGAGACTTTGAACTCAATGAGAATATAGAGATGTGTCAAATCAAGCCAAACGAAAAATAGAGAGATCGATTATTGTTGCATGATGACACCATTAGGATAGTATGGTGATGATGACAAATAAATGACCATTGATCATGATATGTAGCAAAATGGCTATGAAAGAGATCAAGAGGGTAGAGTCACATCAATGATGATGATGATTAGCAAAATCAACATGATTCAACTAACCAAATAAGAAGAAAAAAATGTTGGTTTGATAACAAATTTGCCAACATGCATAGCTTTGACAAATTGTAGGAGTGTAGAACTGGATTTGGATGGACACCAATGGTCCGATGCAATATATGCAACAAAATTTAGGAAATACGGCTTCAATACACTAGCAAAAACAGACTCCGAAATGGAACTATTATCCTCTAGAATGAATTGCAGCATTAGAACAATATGATAGGGAGAGTGAAATACCCAAATCTTAGTTCACACAGGCTTGTAGAAGTACTATAGAGGAGAAACAAACACTAGAGGAGAAAGGGATGATATGTATGTTGTGTTTTCGAAGGAAAAGACTTGCTGCCTCTGCTTGACGGGAGCAGCAGATGGGCAAGCAGTTGGTTGAAGATGGCCATGCAGATAGTCGAGTGGCCGCTGGGTCACTGTAGAGCGACGCTACATATGACCGGGCTGCTAGAGCGTGCGGATGATGACTTGTGACAGCACCACACAGATGAAGGCCCCACCTCTATTTGGAGAAGACTCAAAATGGGCCTGCACGCCTGCATGGATGAAGAAGCATGCGATTGGTGTGTTGAACACAAGGCGCTGACCACAAGCACGCCTGCATAGACAGAGAATACCACAATTGGTGCGTTGACCACAAGGTGTTGAGAAGCATGCAACGACGAATCCATGACTGGGCAGCCTACGAAGGGTGACCAACGGTGATCACATCGTAGATGATGGCACAGACGGTGTGGATGACAACTATAGATGGCACCAAATCGAGGCAGTGCGCGGGTGGGCGTCTACGACAGGGCAGAGTACCCTGTTGAATATCAAACAAGGGGTTACCTAAACCCTAGGATTAATGCCATGACAATATAGCTAACCCCCTAAATGATTCTTCTAATCAGCCAGGGGCTCTAGGGCTACACCCATCGTGTGCGCCTCTGGATCATCAAAGAAACCCAACAGACCTAAAGTGGCCCACTTTGGAGAAAGGCTTAGCGCCCGGAGGACAAGCCAAGTGGATACTATGACCAAGTCATCCTCACCTAGGGGCTCGGTTGGGCCCGTGGGGTTCCTGACCATGGAAGCTAGCAACCGACCAAGGAGAGCCACTGAGGCCCTCACATTGCTCGGCTAGGCTTCCTACCCCGATCGACGTGATCAATATTCCACCAAAATCTAACAGATGCTCTAAACTTGACACACAGGCAGAGCCATAGGGCGCTTGTCACCTCGCCCTAGGGGCACAATGTCTGCCAGCCTCAGCTTCAGGTCACGCCTAGGGCATGATGCAACACGACAAGGATGGGTGGTCGACCACTATAAGGACACGCCTGGGCTCACTGGGCCTCCTTTGTCATGTAGGCTATTTCCTTAGCGCGCAACAAACACCATGGAGAAGACAGATTCGAGCACGACACAATGACAACTCTAGATCTAACGGTCACCTCTAAACTCCAGCTAAGGGTGTCAGGGACAATTAAGTTCTATTGGCTCCATCGATGTGGGACAGCGCCTGGAACTACCGCCAACCTAAGATCAGGACATAAAACCCAAACAACTACATAGAGCCCTGTTTCCTTGTACTCCCATTGCCCTCCAGTATATAAGGCTAGGCATGAGCTCCTGTAGAAGGGATCGAATCCCCGATCAAGCGATCAAACCCTAGATCACCAACGTAGCGCTCTCCTACCACCTCTCTCTCTCTCTCGATGGTAAGAACATGGTTAAGCATTCTAAGTCGATGAACACCACTGCTAGCTGTATGGATTATATGCTTGAACCAGGATAAACCCTTTGTGTCTTAAGTGCTTATGCCACCGAAATCACATGCATCAACCCATGTTCAGATCACTAATCGCTGTCGTGGAATCGAACCCATGACAGTCCCACTACGACGGGAGTGGATGTCCTGAAGATGGATCTATGATACTACTACAGGACGAAAAAGATCTATGAAGCTACCCTTGGGAGTGGTGATGGATTCTCTTAGGGGGATCATAGTAGGGAGGGGGTAGTGGCCGGTTCACAAAACCTAGACCTATGATACCATCTTACGAATAAGGGAGGATGAATTGGATGATTGTATTGAGGCCCAATGGCGACTATATATATTCTATTCACCTAAACGGTCATTTAGTCCATTTGAATGGTAAATGAAGGTTGCCCATGTCATTTAGGCCCTAAATGGTGAATTAAATTGTTGGACCATTTATACCCATCTAAAAGGTATAAACATAATCTAGTTAAATGTGATTAAATGAGATAAATGGCCATTTAATTTACCATTTAGTAAATAGGAGGATTACAACTACCATATCTAGATAATTAACATCGTAAGCGTAGAAGGTGGAGTAGGATTTAGTTTTTTCCAACAAGAATTATTTATAGAATACTTACTTTTTACATGTGCAATATGTATACTTTCTAACATATTTGACTTTTGCATACATAAAAATTGTATATTCTAGTGTTACTACTTACTATACAAAATCGGTTATGCCTTTAACTCCGTTTGAACACCGTCTAAAGGGCAGACCCAGTGCCGGAGGCTCCCACATGAGTGGGGTGTGGGGAAGGGATAAACCGAGACAAGTCTTTCCCCCGCAAAATTTGTGGAGAGGCTGCTTCGAACCCATGACCTGGTGATTCAGTGAGACATCTCTCACCATTGCACCAGGCCTGCCCTTCTCGTTTAAACACCGTCTAAATGGCCTAAATGCTAAACAATGGGTGACCAACTGTTTATGGTTTAGCATTCAAGATAACTTTATAAAGTACATGAGAGATACAAGAGGGAAACCCTAGATTGGGGGATTACACTAATACCATTGACTTTTATACTTTGATAGTGAGAACCAAGAATCCCTAAAGGCATCTTAGCCCTATACTCCTTAACAATTGTCATCACTAATCTTCCATGGCCTCATCATTGAAGTGGGGATTATGGTTAGAGGAAAATCCCCTTTCCGATGGTCAGGACGAGGATAGGGATTTGGAAGTTTTCTATGTACAGGGGTGGGGATTGGAGATCCAATATCTGACAGGAATTCACTTAGTGAATCCATTAGTTAATAGAGTTTAGCTAAAACTAGATTTTGGAGAGCTCAGAGTCCCAATCATTGTAGAATTGGCTTTATTGGCTTGTTTGCTTTCCTTTTGTCCCTCTAGTTCCCTAATGCTTCCCTATCTGTCTACTTTATCATGGGAAGCATACATGCCCTAATATCTTGGAACTCGTCTATATAGAATTAGTAGAAGGGATGTGGCTATAATGGCCTTGAGCAAGTGATCTTAGGAGTAACTCTTGAAGGACAACAATGCTAGCCAAGAACGACAGATGGCACTCATCAACAACTGAGTGGAAGAAGGATGTATTTGCATCACCCTCACAAAGGTAAAGCACTCAGGAACATAGATGTGCTATGGTGCACTCAAGAGAAGATAACCCTAGGCTATGAAGCTTCAGCTTCCTTCTCATCCACTCTTCCCCTTAGGAGAGGTCATAAACCTCTTGCAATTTCCATATGTTGAAGAACCTCCTTGGCAACAAGTTTGGTCTTGACATTTGTGACTTTGCACTTGCTCCATTTTTGTAAACCTTTGCTAGGAAGTGATCATCCATCATCGAGGGATGGGATACCATATTAACTAGAGGCCTTATGGGTCTCCAACTCATCAGGGGACACCACCAAGTCCCAAAAGAGGAAATTCAAAACACATCACTAGGTGATGAGTCTAGATACATTTGGCCCAAGAGCATGACTATCTACCATCAAGGAAAGGTGGGAAGGATATACCTAGGGGCCCAATTATGCATATGGGACCATGTATGGAGTAGGATTGGAGGGGGCATTGCTCTAGTATCTATAACCTCAAGAGAATCAACATTGTGGTGCGAGCCATAGTGGTGTATCTCCATAACATAGGGGACAAAGGTCTCCTAGGGTGCCTCCCAAGTAGCTTGACAAGAAATATGGGGAAATATGACGCTTAGAAGTGGTGGTAGCCATTAATCCATCAATGTTAGACATATCCCCCAAATAGTCATAGAACAATAGTGATGCATGGAACATTGATCCTGTAGAGACTGCCACATGGCAACAAGTGGTCAAATGGGTTCCCTACTAAGGGTGAACTAGGATACAACGATTGTCGCCATGAGCTAAAGGATGGTCACAGAGGCCCTATGTGGCAAAATATAAGACATGGCTCATTAGTGTCACCACCTTCAATGATCATGACCAGTGGCAAGCGACAGTTGAGGTGCGGGGAAGCCTTCTCACTCAAAAGTTGCAACAACCTAGATGTCTGATCCCAATGTGGTAAGCACTGCCAGGGGTCCTGGTAGTTCTAGTCTATATGTTAGATATATGGGCCAGGGGTACCCACACCGCCCGTATATGTGACCGTCACCAGGCTATCGGCCCAGCAGTCGTCAAGGAGGAGGCCCACAAGGGCTAACGCGATCAACCAGCGTGGAGGTCAAGGCAAGCCAAGGAGGGTGAATCTAGACTATAGCTAGGATCAATCTGTTGTGCGTATCGTGTAACAAACTAGGAACTCAATCTCTTAACCCAATCACCCTCTCTGTAACCCTACCTCTCCTGCCTATATAAAGGAAGGTAGGCACCTCAAGCCTGAGATCTATCTTTGACCATTCCAATCTACTACGTAGCTAGGACTACTATGGCACAATGCTTAGTCATTCTCATGCATCCTTGATGGCTTCGTGCATTGTTGTAACAATTTGTTCTGTTGCGATTAATGCATTCTGATGCCACCTTTTTCTTGACACAATTGTTGTTGAGCTCTATCACATGCACTCCGATGTCAGGTATGCCTTATCCCTAGACATTTCAGAGGTGGCATGGCATTGATGCCCACTTTTGGTATTCATGGTGATCAGGTCAAGCATGGTTAAGGGTGAGATGCACAAATAGATCAAGCATTACAATATGCCATGAATGTCTCACTTCCTCATGCATAGGTGAGCAACTAAAGAAATTTGTCACCTTTGCGGTGGTGTCCACAAAAACATTCCTTGCAATGCACGTGCAGAGTAATGTGCCATGGTGAGTGGAGCTGAGGAAGAGTGAACCACAGCACTGAGGAGAACGAACTAAGGAATAATCTACCAGTCTAGGTCAAGGCATTCGAAGGACAGTCGCCAAAACGAAGTAATGGATTCTTTTATGTTTTGTAGACTCTTACTATTGTGCAATGTGCTTAGTAAATTAGGAAACGTGAGATCAATAGTGAGCTACAGTTGAGTTGTATGCCACCAAGGGCAATTTGATGGGGGCAAGTAGGGCCATAGAAGAATTTGCCACACCTATATCGTTAATTCTCTACATTATACAAAGTTGACAGTTGTACCCAAAACTAATGCTTTTAATCATGTTATATAGCATGCCATGTCACCTAATTATGTTTTTCTATCAAGTTGAAGCCATGCATTAGAAATATTTTATAAAATTCATGAATGGACTTGGCAATGGTGTCATTATGATAATCTACCTAAGGAAATGCCATATTTGGGTCCCAAAACTTGTCTTAAGGTGCCATCAAGTTCCCAACTTAGGAAGTGTCATTCTCATGTCCCTAAACTTAGCTCCGGGTGGCGAACTGAGCCTAGCTCAGTTGGTTAGGTATCTTGTGGTGGAACTTGCCCACCCAGGTTTAAGTCCTCGATTTGGCATGGGTGCTCGCATTTTCCTAGATTTATTCTAGGATTTAACGGCGTTATGCTTTTAGTGGTAGGCGGCGTTCCCATCGACAACGAGGCGCCTATGGTGACTTCGTCAATCTCGAGATGTGCTAGCATGGTCTTCCGTAGGTGCTCATAGAGGTAGGGTTTGCGTATGTGTGTTCATAGAGTTGAGTGTGCGTGCGTGTTGAGCATCTGTGTCTGTACTTGTGTAATTCACAAAAAAACTTAGCTTTGGGTGTTTGAGTCCAAATGGATCCTTGCACTGAAGTGGCAATGTCACATGTTGACTATTCATTGATGTGGACCAACATGTAGGGACCACATGTAATGTCAACCTCTCCTCTATCCCTCTAGGGGTAGATGAGGGCTGACACTAGCTAGTGTTGCTAGTATAGGTAAACCTGCTAATGGTTTGGGCCAAACCCAAATTTCATGGTTTGGTTTTAATTTTGGCCCAATTTGGTTTGCTGGAATATGTGCTCACAAGCCAAATGGTGTGGGTTGGTTTGGATGAACACATAGAATGTATTTATTTGGTTGGGTTTGAGCTTTTTTGGTGTTGAGATCAGGGTCTCAGACCCATTGCTACTCTCGCCTTCCTCCCAACTTCTCAAGGCGCTGCCACCATGAGGCTCTACAAAGTACCAGGGTGAAACGCCATGCACTTTCATCACGCTCAAGGATGGCGCTATAGTAGAGCATGTGGGCACAGAGGAGGTCATGGCATTTTGCTGAGCAGATGCCCCAGTATATGGCACCCCGAACAATGGTGTTCGTGCTAGACGAACTGCCCAAGACTGCCACGTCAAAGGTGCAGAAGTTCACGCTCGAATAGCAAAAAAGGCAATGGGCAACATCTCTCGTTCTAGCTCCAAGCAGTAGGAACAACTAGGGATAACAAGCAAGCGCTGAACTAGCATTTCACTGCCATATCCATTGATGATGACATGGCTGGGTGTGAGTGCATCAACAACTCATCATCTCATGAGCCCTTTAGAAGCTAACTCGACCCCAATCGCATAGGGTGGCCATTGCGATCCATTGCCAACAGTAGGTCATTTGAATTTATTTTAGTTTTTGCAGATTGGAAGCAGTGTTTGGAGCAGGAGATGCATAACATAGCAGGTCAACACAAGCAACAGATTATCATTTGCTCTTCTAGTCTTAAATTGGTTTGGCACCGTGGTTTTAGATCTTGGGTTAGGTTGGGTTGGACTTAATAATGCTTGTAGTTTGGTGTAGATTGGTTTTTGTGGGGAGATAAATGGAGCGGTGTAGAGTGGGTTCGAGGGACAAACGCAATTAGTTTGGGTCAAATTTGGTTGGGTTTGCAGACCATTACCACCTTTAGCTATAGGGCAAGGCAAAGACATGGAGGGGAAGCTAGGGCATGATTATGAGGAAGAAAAGAATGGGCACTCATTTGACGACACAACCAAGAGATTGAGCGAGAGGAGAGATGAGAAAGAGAAAAGAGAGATGAACCCCCTACACTTGTTATTTCAACTAAAAAGTTATTTCCTCCATGTCAGTCTACCATCTCAACCATTTATATGCACAATTATGTTCCTCTTACATATTAAAATATATGACTTAATAAACACATTATGAGTATTTTTCTATAACAATGTTCCTTCCTTAAAATATTAGAATGTATAAACACTCACACGTAGACAATGAGGTGAGGTTTACAAAGATAAAATGATAAGGAGCGCCACTGTTAGAGTTTTGAAGTAAGCATTTTTTGTTAGCCACCTAGCTTGTTCAACTACAACACAAACAAACTACTTTATTTAGTTTAAAAATCATTTTCTTCATATCATCCTCTGTATCCCACTTAATGCTTAGCGTGACAATTTTGATGCGAAGTCATACTAAAAGTTGTTGCAACCTATAATAGTGTTCATTACATAACACCTAAAGAACAAACACATCCCAACACATTAAGAATAAGGCAAAATTGATGGGAAAGTAAAGTAGGGAACCCTTTCCTAACTTACTCTTCCCTATGTGCAAGTTTCTTTAACATTTTGACACTTGTGTTCCTGCGTTGATCATGAGACTTCCCAAGTGTATTTGCATACAATTATAATACATATACCTTTATCATAAAGGAACAAACACAAGCAAACACATTAAGCATGGGAAAAAATTGAACGAAATTAAAGTAGTGGGACATGTTTCAATTATGGTCTTGCAAACTTCTTCTCAAGGGACACTCAGTGCAACTAGAGAGTTTGTAAAAAGTATATTTCAATTCACTCTTCACAATATCATATTTTAATCCTCTTTTCTTCATCTCACTCTCGCCCTACTCTTTTTCATATGCAAGTGTGTTCCTCTATTTGACGCTAAAGGTGGATGCTCTAGTTGAAACACTTCACAAATGTCATTGTTACATTTGGTAGGATTCTTACCTTTAGCGTCAAGAGATGAACACACTCGCCCACCAAAAAGGACAAGGTGTGCAGTGTTCGAATGAAAAGAGAACCACCTATTTAGATCCTAGGTGCACCTACACATTTCCATATGCAACTATGTTCCTCGACCGCCGCTGCCGGTTCCTATCCTTAATCTCTCTCTCTCTCCGTCGCTCGACTCTACCTGACGCTCCTCCACCCACACCGGCCACCTCCACCCAATGTACCTTCGTCCACCATCGTCACCAACATCACAATCACCCCAATGCATCCCCACCTTACGTGGATTTGCGTACCTTTCATCGCTGACGGGCTAGAATCGCATAGTGTATCGCCTATCCCCCGCTAGGTGGTACCCCTCCACCTAGCGTAGAGGCACGCTCATACGAGCACGGAAGAGCACCTTGTTGAACACTGGTACTGGGACACATTTGATTTTTGGCCATGCATACTTCCTCTCAAGTGACACTTAGTCCAACTACTAAATTTGTAAAAAGTATATTTTAGTTCACTCTTCATAATATCATATTTTAATCCTCTCTCTACCCCCTCTCTCCCCTATTCTCACCTACTCTTTTCCATATGCAAGTGTGTTCCTCTATTTGATGCTAAAGGTGGATGCTCCAATTGAAACACTTCACAAATGTCGTTGTTACATTTGGTAGTATTCTTTCCTTTAGCATCAAGAGACGAACACACTCGCCCACCAAAAAGGACAAGATGTGTAGTGTTCAAATTAGAAGAGAACCAACTATTTAGAACCTAGGTGCATCGAGGGGAGCCTAGGCATTAGCATATACACACATAGTGTTTGAAAAAAGGAAAATAGGAGACAATTGGACTTCATTGAAGAAAAAGGCCCATCAAACAACCGAAAGCCCAAGTATGAAGTGCTCTCACTCCACTAACACCTTCTATCCCTAGGTCTCCTCTGTGCTCTACTAGATCTCTATCCTGTCTCAACCAGTGCCACTGTCAGTTCCTATCCCATATCTCTCTCTCCCTCTAATCTCCTCTAGTAGCGCCCACCGCCTGACTCTGCTTGATGCTCCTCCACCCCAACCAACCATCTTCACCTAATGTTCTTTCCTCCGCCACCACCGCCAATGTCATAGTCACCCCCTGCGTCCGTGCCTTAGGTGGATTTGCGTGCCATATGTCATTGACGGGCTAGCATCGCATAGGGTACTGCCTATCCCCCACTAGGCGGTACCCCTCCGCTCAGCGTAGAGGCACACCCAGATGAGCATAGAAGAGCACCTTTTTGAACACTAGTACTGGGACACGTTTGATTTTTGGCCATGCATACTTCCTCTCAGGGGACACTTTGTCCAGTTAATCAATTTGTAAAAAGTATATTTAGTTCACGCTTCATAATATCATATTTTAATCCTCTCTCTCCCCCACTCTCGCCTACTCTTTTCCATATGCAAGTGTGTTCCTCTATTTGACACTAAAGGTGGATGCTCTAGTTGAAACACTTCAAAAATGTCGATGTTACATTTGGTAGTATTCTTACCTTTAGCGTCAAGAGACGAACACACTCGCCCACCGAAAAGGACAAGGTGTGCAGTGTTCGAATGAGAAGAGAACCACCTATTTAGATCCTAGGCGCACCTAGGCGAGCCTAGGCTTTAGCATATAAACACATAGAAAGGCCCATCAAACAACCCCAAGCCTAAGTCTGATGTGCTCCCACCCCACTAACACCTTATATACCTAGGTATCCTCTATGCTCCACTACATCTCTATCCCATCTCGACCACCACTAGCGCTGGTTCCTGTCCCGTATCTCTCTCCCTACCGCCCGACTCTGCCCATCGCTCCTCCACCCCACCGACAACCTCCGCCCAATGTACCTTCCTCCGCCACCACAACCAATGTCATAGTCAACCCCATGCACCCGTGCTTTAGGTGGATTTGCGCGCCTTCTATCGCTATCGGGCTGGCATCGCATAGGGTACCGCCTATCCCAAGCTAGGTGGTACAACTCCGCCTAACGCAGAGGAACGCCTAGACGAGCATGGAAGAGTGCCTTGTTGAACACTGGTACTGGGACACGTTTAATTTTTGGTCATGCATACTTCCTCTCATGGGACACTTAATCCAACTAGTCAATTTGTAAAAAGTATATTTTAATTCACTCTTCATAATATCATATTTTAATCCTCTCTCTCCCTCACTCTCGCCTACTCTTTTCCATATGCAAGTGTGTTCCTCTATTTGACGCTAAAGGTGGATGCTCTAGTTGAAACACTTCACAAATGTCGTTGTTACATTTGGTAGTATTCTTACCTTTAGCGTCAAGAGACGAACACACTCGCCCATCGAAAAGGACAAGGTGTGTAGTGTTCGACTGATAAGAGAACAACCTATTTAGATCCTACGCGTACCTAGGTGAGCCTAGGCTTTAGCATATAAACACATACAAAGGCCCATCAAACAACCCAAGCCCAAGTCTGAAGTGCTCCCACCCCACTAACACCTTATATACCTTGGTCTCTTATGTGCTCTACTAGATCTCTATCCCATCTCGACTGCCGTCGCTGCTGGTTCCCCTCCCGTATCTCTCTCACCGTAGCCCGACTCTGCCCGACGCTCCTACACCAGCAACCTCCGCCCAATGTACCTTCGTCCACCACCACCGCCAACATCATAGTCACCCCCATGCTCCGTGCCTTCGGTGGGTTTGTGCGCCTTCTATTGCCATTGGACTAGCATCACATAGGGTACCGCCTATCCCAAGCTAGGTGGTACCCCTTTGCCTAGCACAGAGGCATGCCCAGACGAGCACGGAAGAGTGCCTTGTTGAACACTGGTACTGTGACACGTTTGATTTTTGGCCATGCATACTTCCTCTCAAGGGACACTTAGTCCAACTAGTCAATTTGTAAAAAGTATATTTCAGTTCACTCTTCATAATATCATATTTTAGTCCTCTCTCTCCCCCACTCTCGTCTACTCCTTTCCGTATGCAAGTGTGTTCCTCTATTTAGCGCTAAACGTGGATGCTCCAGTTAAAACACTTCACAAATGTCATTGTTACATTTCATAATATTCTTACCTTTAGCGCTAAGAGACGAACACACTTGCCCACCGAAAAGGACAAGGTGTGCAGTGTTCAAATGAGAAGAGAACCACCTATTTAGATCCTAGGTGCACCTAGGTGAGCCTAGGCTTTAGCATATAAACACATACAAAGTCCTATCAAACAACCCAAAGCCCAAGTCTGATGTGCTCCCACCCCATTAACACCTTATATACCTAGTTCTCCTATGTGATCTACTAGATCTCTATCCCATCTCGACCGTCGCTACCGCCGGTTCCTATCCCGTATCTCTTTCCCCACTGCCAACTATGCCTAACGCTCCTCTGTAATGTACCTTCCTTCGCCACCACCGCCAACATCATAGTCACCCCCATACGTCCGTGCCTTAGGTGGATTTGTGTGCCCTCTACCGCCGATGGGCTGGCATCACATAGAGTACCACCAATCCCAAGCTAGGCAGTACCCCTCCGCCTAGCGTAGAGGCACTCCCAGACGAGCACGGAAGAGCGCCTTGTTGAACACTAGTACTAGGACACGTTTGATTTTTGGCCATGCATACTAAGGGACACTTAGTCCAACTAGTCAATTTCTAAAATGCACTCTTCATAATGTCCTATTTTAATCCTCTCTCCTCCACTCTCGCCTACTCTTTTCCGTATGCAAGTGTGTTCCTCTATTTGACGCTAAAGGTGGATGCTCTAGTTGAAACACTTCACAAATGTCGTTGTTACATTTAGTAGTATTCTTACCTTTAGCGTCAAGAGATGAACACACTCACCCACCGAAAAGGACAAGGTGTTTAGTGTTCGAATGAGAAGAGAACCACCTATTTATATACTAGTAGCACCTAGGCGACACTAGGCTTTAGCATATACACACATACAAAGGCCCATCAAACAACCCAAAGCCTAAGTCTGAAGTGCTCCCACCCCACTAACACCTTTATACCTATGTCTCCTCTGTGCTCTACTAGATGTCTTTCCCGTCTTGACTGCCGCCACCGCCGCCACCGGTTCCTGTCCCGTATGTCTCTGTCTCTCCACCGCCTGACTCTACACGACGCTCCTCCACCCGTACTATCAACCTTCACCCAATGTCCCTTCCTCCGCCACCACCACCAACGTTAAAGTCACCCCATGTTTCCGTGCGCCCTAGGTGGATTTACGCGCCTTCTATCGTAGATGGGCCGACATCACATAGAGTACTACCTATGCCTTGCTAGGCGGTACCCCTTGGCCTAGTGAAGAGGCACGCACAGATGAGCACGGAAGAGCGCCTTATTTCACACTAGTACTGGGTCACATTTGATTTTTGGCCATGCATACTTCCTCTTAAGGGATACATAGTCCAACTTGTGAATTTGTAAAAGGTATATTTTAGTTCACTCTTTGTAATATCATATTTTAATCCTATCTCTCCGCCCTCTCTCTCCCCACTCTCTCCCCCCACTCTCGCCTACTCTTTTTCGTATGCAAGTGCATTCATCTATTTGACACTAAAGGTGGATGCTCCTGTTGAAAGACTTCACAAAATGTCATTGTCACATTTGGTAGTGTTCTTACCTTTAGCGTTAAGAGATGAACACAATCGCCCATCGAAAAGGACAAGATGTGTAGTGTTGGAAGGAGAAGAGAACCACCTATTTAGAACCTAGGCGCACCTAGGAGAGCCTAGGCATTAGCATATACATAGAAAATGTTTAAAAAAGAAAAGGAAAATAGGAGACGATTGGACCTCATTGAAGAAAAAGTCCCATAAAACAACACAAAGCCCAAGTCTGATGTGCTCCCACCCCACTCACACCTTCTATCCCTAGGTCTCCTCTGTGCTCTACTAGATCTCTATCCTGTCTCGACCACTGCCGCCACTGGTTCCTATCCCATCTCTCTCTCTCCCTCTAACCTCCTCTAGTAGCACCCACTGCCTGACTCTGCTCGACGCCCCTCCATCCCAACCAGCCACTTTCGCCCAATGTTCATTCCTCTGCCACCGCCGCAAACATCATAGTCACCCCATGCATCTGTGCCTTAGGTGCATTTGCGCGCAATCTATCGCTGATGGGCGAGCATTGCATAGGGTACCGCCTATCCCCTGATAGGGGGTACCCTTTCGCCCAACGTAGAGGCATGCCTAGACGAGCACAGAAGAGCGCCTTTTTTAACACTAGTACTAGGGCACGTTTGATTTTTAGCCATGCATAATTCCTCTCAAGGGACACTTTGTCCTGCTAATCAATTTGTAAAAAGTATATTTTAGTTCACTCTACATGATATCATATTCTAATACTCTCTCCCCTACTCTCGCCTAGTCTTTTCCGTATGCAAGTGTGTTCCTCTATTTGACGCTAAAGGTGGATGCTCTAGTTGAAACACTTCACAAATGTCGTTGTTACATTTGGTAGTATTCTTACCTTTAGCGTCAAGAGACGAACACACTCACCCATCGAAAAGGACAAGGTTCAGTGTTCGAATGAGAAGAGAACCACCTATTTAGATCTTAGGTGCACCTAGGCGAGCCTAGGCTTTAGCATATAAACACATAGAAAGGCCCATCAAACAACCCAAAGCCTAAATCTGATGTGCTCCCAACCCACTAACACCTTATATACCTAGGTCTCCTCTGTGCTCTACTACATCTCTATCCCGTCTCGACCGCCACTAGCGATGGTTCCTGTCCCGTATCTCTCTCCCCACCGCCCGACTCTGCCCAACGCTCCACCACCCCACCGGCAACCTCCGCCCAATGTACCTTCCTCTACCACCACATCCAATGTCATAGTCACCCCCATGCGTCCATGCCTTAGGTGGATTTGCGCGCCTTCTATCGCTATCGGGCTGGCAATGCATAGGGTACCGCCTGTCCCAAGCTAGGCGGTACTACTCTGCCTAACGTAGAGGAATGCTTAGACGAGCATGGAAGAGTGCCTTGTTGAACACTGGTACTGAGACACGTTTAATTTTTGGTCATGCATATTTCCTCTCAAGGGACACTTAGTCCAACTAGTCAATTTGTAAAAAGTATATTTTAATTCACTCTTCATAATATCATATTTTAATCCTCTCTCTCCCTCACTCTTGCCTACTCTTTTCCATATGCAAGTGAGTTCCTCTATTTGACGCTAAAGGTGGATGCTCTAGTTGAAACACTTCACAAATGTTGTTGTTACATTTGGTAGTATTCTTACCTTTAGTGTCAAGAGACGAACACACTCGCCCACTAAAAACGACAAGGTGTGCAGTGTTCGACTGAGAAGAGAACCACCTATTTAGATCATAGGCGCACCTAGGCGATCCTAGGCTTTAGCATATAAACACATATAAAGGCCCATCAAACAACCCAAGCCCAAGTCTGAAGTGCTCCCACCCCACTAACACCTTATATACCTAGGTCTCATCTGTGCTCTACTAGATCTCTATCCCATCTTGATTGCTGTCGCTGCTGGTTCCTCTCCCGTATCTCTCTCCCCGTAGCCCGACTCTGCCCGACGCACCTCCACCCCACCAGCAACGTCCGCCCAATGTACCTTCCTCCACCACTGCCGCCAACGTCATAGTCAGCCCCATGCGTCTGTGCCTTAGGTGGGTTTGCGCGCCTTCTATTGCCATCAGGCTAGCATCACATAGGGTACCGCCTATCCCAAACTAGGTGGTACCCCTCCGCCTAGCACAGAAGCACACCTAGACAAGCACGGAAGAGCACATTGTTGAACCCTGGTACTGGGACACGTTTGATTTTTGGCCATGCATACTTCCTCTCAAGGGACACTTAGTCCAACTAGTCAATTTGTAAAAAGTATATTTTAGTTCACTCTTCATAATATCATATTTTAGTCCTCTCTCCCCACTCTCGTCTACTCCTTTCCATATGCAAGTGTGTTCCTCTATTTAGCACTAAACGTGGATGCTCCAGTTGAAACACTTCACAAATGTCATTGTTACATTTCGTAATATTCTTACCTTTAGCGCCAAGAGACGAACACACTCGCCCAGCGAAAAGGACAAGGTGTGCAGTGTTTGAATGAGAAGAGAACCACCTATTTAGATCCCAAACGCACCTAGGTGAGCCTAGGCTTTAGCATATAAACACATACAAAGTCCTATCGAACAACCCAAAGCCCAAGGCTAATGTGCTCCCACCCCACTAACACCTTATATACCTAGGTTTCCTATGTGATCTACTAGATCTCTATCCCATCGCGACCGCTGTCGCCGCTAGTTCCTATCCTCTATCTTTTTCCCCACCGCCGACCCTGCCTGACGCTCCTCCCCAATGTACCTTCCTTTGCCACCACCGCCAACGTCAGTCACCCCCTTGCGTCCGTGTCTTAGGTGGATTTGTGTGCCCTCTACCACCGATGGGCTGGCATCGCATAGGGTACCACCTATCCCAAGCTAGGCAGTACCCCTTCGCCTAGCGTAGAGGCACACCCAGACGAGCACGAAAGAGCGCCTTGTTGAACACTAGTACTAGGACACGTTTGATTTTTGGCCATGCATACTAAGGGACACATAGCCCAACTAGTCAATTTCTAAAATTCACTCTTCATAATATCCTATTTTAATCCTCTCTCACCCCACTCTCGCCTACTCTTTTCCGTATGCAAGTGTGTTCCTCTATTTGACGCTAAAGGTGGATGCTCTAGTTGAAACACTTCACAAATGTCATTGTTACATTTAGTAGTATTCTTACCTTTAGCGTCAAGAGACGAACACACTCGCCCACCGAAAAGGACAAGGTGTGCAGTGTTCGAATGAGAAGAGAACCACCAATTTAGATACTGGGCGCACCTAGGTGACACTAGGCTTTAGCATATACACACATACAAAGGCCCATCGAACAACCCAAAGCCTAAGTCTGATGTGCTCCCACCCCACTAAGACCTTATGTACCTATGTCTCCTCAGCCCAGTGAAGAGGCACGCCTAGATGAGCATGGAAGAGTTCCTTGTTGAACACTAGTACTAGGTCACGTTTGATTTTTGGCCATGCATACTTCCTCTCAGGGGACACTTAGTCCAACTAGTGAATTTGTAAAAAGTATATTTTAGTTCACTCTTCATAATATCATATTTTAATCCTCTCTCTCCCCCACTCTCGCCTACTCTTTTCTGTATGCAAGTGTGTTCGCTATTTGATGCTAAAGGTGGATGCTCCGGTTGAAACACTTCACAAATGTCGTTGTTACATTTGGTAGTGTTCTTACCTTTAGCGTCAAGAGACGAACACACTCGCCCATCGAAAAGGACAAGATGTGTAGTGTTCGAAGGAGAAGAGAACCACCTATTTAGAACCTAGGCGCACCTAGGAGAGCCTAGGCGTTAGCATATACACACACAATTGGACAACACCAAAGAAAAAGGCCCATCAAACAACCCAAAGCCCAAGTCTGAAGTGCTCCCACCCCACTCACACCTTCTATCCCTAGGTCTCCTCTATGCTCTACTAGATGTCTATCCTGTCTCGATTGCCATCGCCGTTGGTTCCAGTCCTATATATCTCTCTCTCCCTCTAATCTCCTCTAGTAGCGCCCACCGCCCGACTCTACTCGACGCTCCACCACCCAACCAGTCACCTCCGCCCATTGTTCATTCCTCCGCCACCACCGCTAATGTCAGTCAACCTATGCATCCGTGCCTTAGGTGCATTTGCGCGCAATCTATTGCTGACGGGCGAGCATCGCATAGGGTACCACCTATCCCCCGCTAGGGGGTACCCCTTCGCCCAGCGTAGAGGCACGCCCTAACATGCACGGAAGTGCGCCTTTTTGAACACTAGTACTGGGGCACGTTTGATTTTTAGCCATGCATAATTCCTCTCAAGGGACACTTTGTCCTGCTAATCAATTTGTAAAAAAGTATATTTTAGTTTACTCTACATGATATCATATTTTAATACTCTCTCCCCCACTCTCGCCTACTCTTTTCCATATGCAAGTGTGTTCCTCTATTTGACGCTAAAGGTGGATGCTCTAGTTGAAACACTTCACAAATGTCGTTGTTACATTTGGTAATATTCTTACCTTTAGCGTCAAGAGACGAACACACTCGCCCACCGAAAAGGACAAGGTGTGCAGTGTTCGAATGAGAAGAGAACCACCAATTTAGATACTGGGCGCACCTAGGTGACACTAGGCTTTAGCATATACACACATACAAAGGCCCATCGAACAACCCAAAGCCTAAGTCTGATGTGCTCCCACCCCACTAAGACCTTATGTACCTATGTCTCCTCAGCCCAGTGAAGAGGCACGCCCAGATGAGCATGGAAGAGTTCCTTGTTGAACACTAGTACTAGGCCACGTTTGATTTTTGGCCATGCATACTTCCTCTCAGGGGACACTTAGTCCAACTAGTGAATTTGTAAAAAGTATATTTTAGTTCACTCTTCATAATATCATATTTTAATTCTCTCTCTCCCCCACTCTCGCCTACTCTTTTCTGTATGCAAGTGTGTTCCGCTATTTGATGCTAAAGGTGGATGCACCGGTTGAAACACTTCACAAATGTCGTTGTTACATTTGGTAGTGTTCTTACCTTTAGCGTCAAGAGACGAACACACTCGCCCATCAAAAAGGACAACAAGTGTAGTGTTCGAAGGAGAAGAGAACCACCTATTTAGAACCTAGGCGCACCTAGGAGAGCCTAGGCGTTAGCATATACACACACAATTTGACAACATCGAAGAAAAAGGCCCATCAAACAACCCAAAGCCCAAGTCTGAAGTGCTCCCACCCCACTCACACCTTCTATCCCTAGGTCTCCTCTATGCTCTACTAGATGTCTATCCTGTCTCGATTGCCATCGCCACTGGTTCCAGTCCTATATCTCTCTCTCTCTCCCTCTAATCTCCTCTAGTAGCGCCCACCGCCCGACTCTACTCGACGCTCCACCACCCAACCAGTCACCTCCGCCCATTGTTCATTCCTCCGCCACCACTGCTAATGTCAGTCAACCTATGCATCCATGCCTTAGGTGCATTTGTGCGCAATCTATTGCTGACGGGCGAGCATCGCATAGGGTACCACCTATCCCCCTGCTAGGGGGTACCCCTTCGCCCAGTGTAGAGGCATGCCCTAACATGCACAGAAGTGTGCCTTTTTGAACACTAGTACTGGGGCACGTTTGATTTTTAGCCATGCATAATTCCTCTCAAGGGACACTTTGTCCTGCTAATCAATTTGTAAAAAGTATATTTTAGTTTACTCTACATGATATCATATTTTAATACTCTCTCCCCCACTCTCGCCTACTCTTTTCCGTATGCAAGTGTGTTCCTCTATTTGACGCTAAAGGTGGATGCTCTAGTTGAAACACTTCACAAATGTCGTTGTTACATTTGGTAGTATTCTTACCTTTAGCGTCAAGAGACGAACACACTCGCCCATCGAAAAGGACAAGGTGTTCAGTGTTTGAATGAGAAGAGAACCACGCCCACCGAAAAGGACAAGGTGTTCAGTGTTCGAATGAGAAGAGAACCACCTATTTAGATCCTAGGCGCACCTAGGCGAGCCTAGGCTTTAGCATATAAACACATAGAAAGGCCCATCAAATAGCCCAAAGCCTAAGTCTGATGTGCTCCCACCCCACTAACACCTTATATACCTAGGTCTCCTCTGTGCTCTACTACATCTCTATCCTGTCTCGACCGCCACTAGCGTTGGTTCCTGTCCCATATCTCTCTCCCCACCACCCGACTCTACCCAACGCTCCACCACCCCACTGGCAACCTTCGCCCAATGTTCGTTCCTCCGCCACCATAGCCAATTTCATAGTCACCCCCATGCGTCCGTGCCTTAGGTGGATTTGCGCGCCTTCTATCGCTATCGGGCTGGCATCGCATAGGGTACCGCCTATCCCAAGCATGGCAGTACAACTCCGCCTAATGTAGAGGAACACACAGAGGAGCATGAAAGAGCGCCTTTTTGAACACTGGTACTAGGACACGTTTAGTTTTTGGTCATGCATACTTCCTCTCAAGGGACACTTAGTCCAACTAGTCAATTTGTAAAAACTATATTTTAATTCACTCTACATGATATCATATTTTAATAGTCTCTTCCCCACTCTCGCCTACTCTTTTCTGTATGCAAGTGTGTTCCTCTATTTGATGCTAAATGTGGATGCGCCAGTTGAAACACTTCACAAATGTCATTGTTACATTTGGTAGTATTCTTACCTTAGCGTCAAGAGACAAACACACTCGCCCACCAAAAAGGACAAGGTGTGCATTGTTCGAATGAGAAGAGAACCGCCTATTTAGATCCTAGGCGCACCTAGGTGAGCCTAGGCTTTAGCATATAAACACATAGAAAGGCCCATCAAACAACCCAAAGCCTAAGTCTGATGTGCTCCCACCCCACTAACACCTTATGTACCTATGTCTCCTTAGCCCAGTGAAGAGGCACGCCCAGATGAGCATGGAAGAGTTCCTTGTTGAACACTGGTATTAGGTCATGTTTGATTTTTGGCCATGCATACTTCCTCTCAGGGGACACTTAGTCCAACTAGTGAATTTGTAAAAAGTATATTTTAGTTCACTCTTCATAATATCCTATTTTAATCCTCTCTCTCCCCCACTCTTGCCTACTCTTTTGTGTATGCAAGTGTGTTATGCTATTTGATGCTAAAGGTGGATGCTCCGGTTGAAACACTTCACAAATGTTGTTGTTACATTTGGTAGTGTTCTTACCTTTAGCGTCAAGAGACGAACACACTCGCCCATCGAAAAGGACAAGATGTGTAGTGTTCGAAGGAGAAGAGAACCACCTATTTAGAACCTAGGTGCACCTAGGAGAGCCTAGGCGTTAGCATATACACACACAATTGGACAACATCGAAGAAAAAAGCCCATCAAACAACCCAAAGCCCAAGTCTAAAGTGCTCCCACCCTACTCACACCTTCTATCCCTAGGTCTCCTCTATGCTCTACTAGATGTCTATCCTGTCTTGATTGCCGCTGCCGCCGATTCCTGTCCTGTATCTCTCTCTCTCCCTCTAATCTCCTCTAGTAGCGCCCACCGCCCGACTCTGCTCGACGCTCCACCACCCAACCAGTCACCTCCGCCCATTGTTCATTCCTCTGCCACCACCGCTAATGTCAGTCAACCTATGCATCCGTGCCTTAGGTGCATTTTCGCGCAATCTATTGCTGATGGGCGAGCATCGCATAGGCTACCGCCTATCCCCCGCTAGGGGGTACCCCTTCGCCCAGCGTAGAGGCACACCCTGACATGCATAGAAGAGTGCCTTTTTGAACACTAGTACTGGGGCACGTTTGATTTTTAGCCATGCATAATTCCTCTCAAGGGACACTTTGTCGTGCTAATCAATTTGTAAAAAGTATATTTTAGTTCACTCTACATGATATCATATTTTAATACTCTCTCCCCCACTCTCGCCTACTCTTTTCCGTATGCAAGTGTGTTCCTCTATTTGACGCTAAAGGTGGATGCTCTAGTTGAAACACTTCACAAATGTCGTTGTTACATTTGGTAGTATTCTTACCTTTAGCGTCAAGAGACGAACACACTCGCCCACCAAAAAGGACAAGGTGTTCAGTGTTCGAATGAGAAGAGAACCACCTATTTAGATCCTAGGCGCACCTAGGCGAGCCAAGGCTTTAGCATATAAACACATAGAAAGGCCCATCAAATAGCCCAAAGCCTAAGTCTGATGTGCTCCCACCCCACTAACACCTTATATACCTAGGTCTCCTCTGTGCTCTACTACATCTCTATCCCGTCTCGACTGCCACTAGCGTTGGTTCCTGTCCCGTATCTCTCTCCCCACCGCCCGACTCTACCCAACGCTCCACCACCCCACTGGCAACCTCCGCCCAATGTACCTTCCTCCACCACCATAGCCAATTTCATAGTCACCCCCATGCATCCGTGCCTTAGGTGGATTTGCGCGCCTTCTATCGCTATCGGGCTGGCATCGCATAGAGTACCGCCTATCCCAAGCATGGCAGTACAACTCCGCCTAATGTAGAGGAACACCCAGATGAGCATGAAAGAGTGCCTTGTTGAACACTGGTACTAGGACACGTTTAATTTTTGGTCATGCATACTTCCTCTCAACGGACACTTAGTCCAACTAGTCAATTTGTAAAAACTATATTTTAATTCACTCTACATGATATCATATTTTAATAGTCTCTTCCCCACTCTCGCCTACTCTTTTCTGTATGCAAGTGTGTTCCTCTATTTGACGCTAAATGTGGATGCTCTAGTTGAGACACTTCACAAATGTCATTGTTACATTTGGTAGTATTCTTACCTTTAGCATCAAGAGACGAACACACTCGCCCACCAAAAAGGACAAGGTGCGCATTGTTCGAATGAGAAGAGAAATGCCTATTTAGATCCTAGGCGCACCTAGGTGAGCCTAGGCTTTAGCATATAAACACATAGAAAGGCCCATCAAACAACCCAAAGCCTAAGTCTGATGTGCTCCCACCCCACTAACACCTTATGTACCTACGTCTCCTCAGCCCAGTGAAGAGGCACGCCCAGATGAGCATGGAAGAGTTCCTTGTTGAACACTGGTATTAGGTCATGTTTGATTTTTGGCCATGCATACTTCCTCTCAGGGGACACTTAGTCCAACTAGTGAATTTGTAAAAAAGTATATTTTAGTTCACTCTTCATAATATCCTATTTTAATCCTCTCTCTCCCCCACTCTCGCCTACTCTTTTGTGTATGCAAGTGTGTTACGCTATTTGATGCTAAAGGTGGATGCTCCGGTTGAAACACTTCACAAATGTTGTTGTTACATTTGGTAGCGTTCTTACCTTTAGCGTCAAGAGACGAACACACTCGCCCATTGAAAAGGACAAGATGTGTAGTGTTCGAAGGAGAAGAGAACCACCTATTTAGAACCTAGGCGCACCTAGGGGAGCCTAGGCGTTAGCATACACACACACACACAATTGGACAACATCGAAGAAAAAGGCCCATCAAACAACCCAAAGCCCAAGTCTGAAGTGCTCCCACCCCACTCTCACCTTCTACCCCTATGTCTCCTCTATGCTCTACTAGATGTCTATCCTGTCTCGATTGCCGCCGCCACTGGTTCCAGTCCTGTATCTCTCTCTCTCCCTCTAATCTCCTCCAGTAGCGCCCACCGCCCAACTCTGCTCGATGCTCCACCACCCAACCAGTCACCTCCGCCCATTGTTCTTTCCTTCGCCACCACAGCTAATGTTAGTCAACCTATGCATCCGTGCCTTAGGTGGAATTGCGCACAATCTATTGCTGACGGGCGAGCATAGCATAGGGTACCGCCTATCCCCTGCTAGGGGGTACCCCTTCGCCCAGCGTAGAGGCACGCCCTGACATGCACAGAAGAGCTCCTTTTTGAACACAAGTACTAAGGCACGTTTGATTTTTAGCCATGCATAATTCTTCTCAAGGGACACTTTGTCCTGCTAATCAATTTGTTAAAAGTATATTTTAGTTCACTCTTCATAATATCATATTTTAATACTTTCTCCCCCACTCTCGCCTACTCTTTTCCATATGCAAATGTGTTGCTGTATTTGACGCTAAAGGTAGATGCTCCAGTTGAAACACTTCACAATGTCATTGTTACATTTGGTAGTATTCTTAACTTTAGCGTCAAGAGGCGAACACACTCGCCCATCAAAAAAGAATAAGGTGTGCAGTGTTCGAATGAGAATAGAACCACGTATTGAGATCCTAGGCAAACCTCAGCGAGCCTAAGCTTTAGCACATAAACACATACAAAGGCCCATCAAACAACCAAAAGCCCAATTCTGATGTGCTCCCACCCCACTAACACCTTATATACCTAGGTCTCTTCTGTGCTCTACTAGATGTCTATCCTGTTTTGACCACCGTCGTCGCCTGTTCCTATCTCGTATCTCTCTCTCCACCGCCTGACTTTGCCAGACGCTCCTCCACCCCACCAACTGTCCCTTCCTCTGCCACCACCACCAACGTCAAAGGCACCCCCATGTGTCCGTGCCTTAGGTGGATTTGCGCGACTTCTATCGTAGATGGACTGGCATCACATAGGGTACCACCTATCCCCCGCTATATGGTACCCCTCAGCCCAGTGAAGAGGCACGCCCAGATGAGCACAGAAGAGCGCCTTGTTGAACACTGGTACTAGGGCACGTTTGATTTTTGGCCATGCATACTTCCTCTTAGGGGACACTTAGTCCAACTAGTGAATTTGTAAAAAGTATATTTAGTTCACTCTTCATAATATCATATTTTAATCCTCTCTCTCCCCCACTCTCGCCTACTCTTTTCCTGTATGCAAGTGTGTTCCTCTATTTGACGGTAAAGGTGGATTCTCCAGTTGAAACACTTCACAAATATCGTTGTTACATTTGGTAGTGTTCTTACCTTTAGCGTCAAGAGACGACCACACTCGCCCATCAAAAAGGACAAGATGTGTAGTGTTCGAAGGAGAAGAGAACCACCTATTTAGAACCTAGGGGCACCTTGGAGAGCCTAGGCGTTAGGATATACACACACAATGTTTAAAAAAGAAAAGGAAAATAGGAGACAATTGGACATCATCGAAGAATAAGGCCCATCAAACAACCCAAAGCCCAAATCTGAAGTGCTCCCACCCCACTCACACCTTCTATCCCTAGGTCTCCTCTATGCTCTACTAGATGTCTATCCTATCTCGATTGCCGCCACCGCCGGTTCTTGTCCTGTATCTCTCTCTCCCACTAATCTCCTCTAGTAGCGCCCACCGCCCGACTCTGCTTGACGCTCCACCACCCAACCAGTCACCTCCGCCCAATGTTCTTTCCTTCGCCACCGCCGCTAATGTCAGTCAACCCATGAGTTCATGCCATAGGTTGATTTGCGCGCCACCTATTGTTGACGGGCGAGCATCGCATAGGGTACCACCTATCCTCCGCTAGGGGGTACCCCTTCACCCAGCGTAGAGGCACGCCCAGACAAGCGTAGAAGAGCGCCTTTCTGAACACTAGTACTAGGGCACGTTTGATTTTTAGACATGCATAATTCCTCTCAATGGACACTTTATCCTGCTAATCAATTTGTAAAAAGTATATTTTAGTTCACTCTTCACAATATCATATTTTAATACTCTCTCCCCCACTCTCGCCTACTCTTTTTCGTATGCATGTGTGTTCCTCTATTTGACGCTAAAGGTGGATGCTCTAGTTGAAACACCACAAATATCGTTGTTACATTTGGTAAAATTCTTACCTTTTGCATCAAGAGGCAAACACACTCGCCCATTGAAAAAGGAAAAGGTGTGCAGTGTTCGAATGAGAATAGAACCACCTATTGAGATCCTAGGCAAACCTCGGCGAGCCTAGCCTTTATCACATAAACACATACAAAGGACCATCAAACAACCCAAAGCCCAAGTCTGATGTGCTCCCACCCCACTAACACCTTATATACCTAGGTCTCTTCTGTGCTCTACTAGATGTCTATCCTGTCTTGACCGCCATCGTTGCCAGTTCCTATCTCGTATCTCTCTCTCCATCGCCCGACTCTGCCCGATGCTCCTCCACCCCTACCGGCAACCTTCACCAACTGTCCCTTCCTCTGCCACCACCACCAAAGTCAAAGTCACCCCCAGTGTCCGTGCCTTAGGTGGATTTGCTCGACTTCAGTCACAGATGGGCTGGCATCACATAGGGTACCACCTATCCCCCGCTAGACGGTACCCCTCAGCCCAGCGAAGAGGCACGCCCAGATGAGCACGGAAGAGCGCCTTGTTGAACACTGGTACTAGGTCACGTTTGATTTTTGGCCATGCATACTTCCTCTCAGGGGACACTTAGTCCAACTATTGAATTTGTAAAAAGTATATTTAGTTCAATCTTCATAATATCATATTTTAATCCTGTCTCTCCCCCACTCTCGCCTACTCTTTTCCTGTATGCAAGTGTGTTCCCCTATTTGACGCTAAAGGTGGATTCTCCAGTTGAAACACTTCACAAATATCGTTGTTACATTTGGTAGTGTTCTTACCTTTAGCGTCAAGAGACGAACACACTCGCCCATAAAAAAGGACAAGATGTGTAGTGTTCGAAGGAGAAGAGAACCAGCTATTTAGAACCTAGGCGCACCTTGGAGAGCCTAGGTGTTAGGATATACACACAGTGTTTAAAAAAGAAAAGGAAAATAGGAGACAATTGGACATCATCGAAGAATAAGGCCCATCAAACAACCCAAAGCCCAAGTCTGAAGTGCTCCCACCCCACTCACACCTTCTATCCCTAGGTCTCCTCTATGCTCTACTAGATGTATATCCTGTCTCGATTGCCGCCGCCACCGGTTCTAGTCCTGTATCTCTCTCTCTCTCTCTAATCTCCTCTAGTAGCGCCCACCGCCCGACTTTGCTCAATGCTCCACCACCCAACCAGTCACCTCCACCCAATTTTCTTTCCTTCGCCACCGCCGCTAATGTCAATCAACCCATGCGTCCGTGCCTCAGGTGGATTTGCGTGCCATCTATTGTTGATGGGCGAGCATCACATAGGGTACTGCCTATCCTCCGCTAGGGGGTACCCCTTCACCTAGCGTAGAGGCACGCCTAGACAAGCACAGAAGAGTGCCTTTTTGAACACTAGTACTGGGGCACGTTTGATTTTTAGACATGCATAATTCCTCTCAATGGACACTTTATCCTGCTAATCAATTTGTAAAAAGTATATTTTAGTTCACTCTTCACAATATCATATTTTAATACTCTCTCCCCCACTCTCGCCTACTCTTTTCTGTATGCATGTGTGTTCCTCTATTTGACGCTAAATGTGGATGCTCCAGTTGAAACACCACAAATGTTGTTGTTACATTTGGTAGAATTCTTACCTTTTGCATCAAGAGGCAAACACACTCGCCCATTGAAAAAGGATAAGGTATATTCAGTGTTCGAATGAGAATAGAACCACATATTGAGATCCTAGGCAAACCTTGGCGAGCCTATCCTTTATCACATAAACACATACAAAGGATCATCAAACAAGCCAAAGCCCAAGTCTGATGTACTCCCACCCTACTAACACCTTATATACCTAGGTCTCCTCTGTGCTCTACTAGATGTCTATCCTGTCTTGACCGCCGTCATCGCTACTTCCTATCCTGTATCTCTCTCTCCACCGCCCGACTCTACCCAATGCTCCTCCACCCCCATCAGCATTCTTCGCCAACTGTCCCTTCCTCTGCCACCACCACCAACGTCAAAGTCACTGCCATGTGTTCGTGCCTTAGGTGGATTTGCGCGACTTCTGTCACAGATGGGCTGGCATCACATAGGGTACCACCTATCCCCCGCTATACGGTACCCCTCAGCCCAGCGTAGAGGCATGCCCAGATGAGCACGGGAGAGCGCCTTGTTGAACACTTGTACTAGGTCACATTTGATTTTTGGCCATGCAAACTTCCTCTCAGGGGACACTTAGTCCAACTAGTGAATTTGTAAAAAGTATGTTTTAGTTCAATCTTCATAATATCATATTTTAATCCTCTCTCTCCCCCACCCTCGCCTACTCTTTTCTATATGCAAGTGTGTTCCCTTATTTGACGCTAAAGGTGGATGCTCCAGTTGAAACGCTTCACAAATGTCGTTGTTACATTTGGTAGTGTTCTTACCTTTAGCGTCAAGAGACGAACACACTCGCCCATCAAAAAGGACAAGATGTGTAGTGTTCAAAGGAGAAGAGAACCACCTATTTAGAACACAGGTGCACTAGGAGATCCAAGGCGTTAGCATACACACTCACAATGTTTAAAAAGAAAAGGAAAATAGGAGACAATTGGACTTCATCGAAGAAAAAGGCCCATCAAACAACCCAAAGCCCAAGTCTGAAGTGCTCCCACCCCACTCACACCTTCTATCCCTAGGTCTCTGTCGATGTTTCACCACCGATAGCCTACCACGGGGGATCCCGGGGCAGTTTGTTCGGGCTTCAGCGTATGCAGAACTCGACGGTAAATGCAAGAGACAGTCGATTTATCCTGGTTCGGGCCCTCGATCGTGATCGAGTAATAGCCCTACATCCAGTTGGCGTTAGCCTTTACGTTGGATTGATTGTAAAGTGTTGTGTTACGTTGTTTTTTCTATCTGTCTAGGAACTCCACCCTCCTTTATATAGTCAGGAGGCTAGAGTTCTAGTCGGTTTACAATGTAGAGTCATAGTAGGATTACACGGTAGTATTACTACTAGGGTAGTATCTCTCTCTCCCTCTAATCTCCTCTAGTAGTGCCCACCACCCGACTCTGCTCGACGCTCCTCCACCCAACCAGTCACCTCCACCCAATGTTCTTTCCTCCGCCACCATTGCTAATGTTTGTCAACCCATGCATCCATGACTTAGGTGGATTTGCGCGCCATCTATCGCTGATGGGCGAGCATCGCATAGGGTACCGCCTATCCCCCGCTAGGGGGTACCCCTTCGCCCAGCGTAGAGGCACGCCCAGACAAGCACAAAAGAGTGCCTTTTTTTAACACTAGTACTAGGGCACGTTTGATTTTTAGCCATGCAGAATTCCTCTCAAGGGACACTTTATCCTGCTAATCAATTTGTAAAAAGTATATTTTAGTTCACTCTTTGTAATATCATATTTTAATACTCTCTCCCCCAATCTTGCCTACTCTTTTCCGTATGCAAGTGTGTTCCTCTAGTTGACGCTATAGGTGGATGCTCCAGTTGAAACACGACAAATGTCATTGTTACATTTGGTAGTATTCTTACCTTTCGCGTCAATAGGCGAACACACTCGCCCATCGAAAAAGGATAAGGTGTGTAGTGTTCGAATGAGAATAGAACCACCTATTGAGATCCTAGGCAAACCTCAGCGAGCATGGGCTTTAGCACATAAACACATACAAAGGCCCATCAAACAACCCAAAGCCCAAGTTAGATGTGCTCCCACCCCACTAAAACCTTATATACCTAGGTCTCCTATGTGCTCTACTAGATGTCTGTCCTGTCTTGACTGCCGTCCTCTCCCGTTCCTATCCCGTATCTCTCTCTCTCCACCCCCCGATTCTGCCCGACGCTCCTCCACCCCCACCGGCAACCTTCGCCAACTGTCCCTTCCTCTACCACCACCAACAACATCAAAGTCTCCCCCCATGTGTCCGTGCCTTAGGTGGATTTGTGCGACTTCTGTTGCAGATGGGCTGGCATCACATAGGGTACGACCTATCCCCCGCTAGACAGTACCCCTCAGCCCAGTGAAGAGGCACGCCTAGATGAGCACGGAAGAGCGCCTTGTTGAACACTGGTACTAGGTCACATTTGATTTTTGGCCATGCATACTTCCTCTTAGGAGACACTTAGTCCAGCTAGTGAATTTGTAAAAAGTATATTTTAGTTTACTCTTCATAATATCATATTTTAATCCTCGCTCTCCCCCACTCTCACCTACACTTTTCTGTATGCAAGTGTGTTCCCCTATTTGACGCTAAAGGTGGATGCGCCAGTTGAAACACTTCACAAATGTCGTTCCTACATTTGGTAGTGTTCTTACCTTTAGCGTCAAGAGACGAACACACTCGCCCATAAAAAAGGACAAGATGTGTAGTGTTCGAAGGAGAAGAGAACCAGCTATTTAGAACCTAAGCGCACCTAGGAGAGCCTAGGCGTTAGCATATACACACACAATGTTTAAAAAAGAAAAGGAAAATTGGAGACAATTGGACATCATCGAAGAAAAAGGCCGATCAAACAACCCAAAGCCCAAGTCTGAAGTGCTCCCACCCCACTCACACCTTCTATCCCTAGGTCTCCTCTATGCTCTACTAGATGTCTATCCTATCTCGATTGCCACAGCCGCCGGTTAGTGTCCTGTATCTCTCTCTCCCTCTAATCTCCTCTAGTAGCGCCTGACTCTGCTCGACGCTCCTCCACCCAACCAGTCACCTCCGCCCAATGTTCTTTCCTCTGCCACCGCCGCTAATGTCAGTCAACCCATGCATCCATGCCTTAGGTGGATTTGCGCGCCATCTATCACTGATGGGCGAGCATCGCATAGGGTACCGCCTATCCCCCGCTAGGGGGTACCGCTTTGCCCAGCGTAGAGGCACGCCCAGACAAGCACAGAAGAGCTCCTTTTTGAACACTAGTACTAGGGCATGTTTGATTTTTAGCCATGCATAATTCCTCTCAAGGGACACTTTATCCTGCTAATCAATTTGTAAAAAGTATATTTTAGTTCACTCTTCATAATATCATATTTTAATACTCTCTCCCCCACTCTCACCTACTCTTTTCCGTATGCAAGTGTGTTCCTCTATTTGACGCTAAAGGTGGATGCTCTAGCTGAAACACTTCACAAATGTCGTTGTTACATTTGGTAGTATTCTTAACTTTAGCGTCAAGAGGCGAACACACTCACCCATCGAAAAAGGATAAGGTGTGCAGTGTTTGAATAAGAATAGAACCACCTACTGAGATCCTAGGCAAACCTCGGCGAGCCTAGGCTTTAGCACATAAACACATACAAAGGCCCATCAAACAACCCAAAGCCCAAGTCTGATGTGCTCCCACCCCAGTAACACCTTATATACCTACGTCTCCTCTGTGCTCTACTAGATGTCTATCCTATCTTGACCACCGTCGTCGCCAGTTCCTATCCCGTATCTCTCTCTCCATCGCCCGACTCTGCATGATGCTCCTCCACCTGTACCGTCAACCTTCACCCAATGTCCCTTCCTCTGCCACCATCACCAACGTTAAAGTCACCCCCATGTGTGTCTGTGCCTTAGGTGGATTTACATGACTTCTATCGTAGATGGGCTGGCATCACATAGGGTACCACCTATCCCCCGCCCAGACGAGCAAGGAAGAGCGCCTTGTTGAACACTGATACTGGGTCACTTTTGGTTTTTGGCCATGCATACTTCCTCTCAGGGGACACCTAGTCCAACTAGTGAATTTGTAAAAAGTATATTTTAGTTCACTCTTCATAATATCATATTTTAATCCTCTCTCTCCCCCACTCTCGCCTACTCTTTTCTGTATGCAAGTGTGTTCCCCTATTTGATGCTAAAGGTGGATGCTCCAGTTGAAACACTTCACAAATGTCGTTGTTACATTTGGTAGTGTTCGTACCTTTAGCGTCAAGAGACAAACACATGGGCCCACCGAAAATGACAAGATGTGTTCTGTTCGAAGGAGAATAGAACCACCTATTTAGAAACTCGGCTCCACTTTCACTGTGAGTCATGATTTACCCTTTCGCCCGAGGTGATCAACCTCTTGACTCACTACCAAGTAAGGTCGGCAGGTTCACTATGAAGCCTTTCAAAGGTTCGTCTAACAAGTTAGGGCCATTAGATTCACTCGGCAAACAGATTTAGGAAACCCCCTGTCGAATGACACAATTCCATCACGACTATACACATAAGAGTAGAGGCTGTCCTATACCTGATTCATCAAGCCATTCTTATGCCAATAAAGGTAACCACTAACAAGCTGGAAAAGGTCCTCATACTGCGCTAAAGCCAGAGCCATATAGCCCTTACAGTTGTATTGTAAGTCCTAGATGATCACTTACAGATAAGTCCTTAGGGAGAGGAATCTAGAGCACCATAAAAACAACCCAATGCTCTAGCCCCCTTTTCTATGTTGCTAAAAAGCATCTTTTAATATTTATTGCATATACCATTAGTCAAGTTACAAAATCATGGCTTTAGTTGAGCACTAGCAAAGCTACCCAATGCATAACCCAAAGGTATCAAGGTACAAGTACAAAAGACTAGGATATCCTTAGTGGCAATCAAGGTAGACACATGCAATATGAGTTAAGTGATTTAAGGTGTACATGACAACAAGGACGATCACATGCTATACTTGCCTTAAACTTGCTTTACACCCAAAGCAACTTGCTCAGAGAAGGTTTTACTTTATCTTCCATTCTGCAGCTTCTGTAGCTTCGTGCACTCAACTTCTGATCTCCACTACTTACGTACGGTTCTCTTCTACTCGTGGCAAACACAAAGCACAGAGAAACATACAAGCAAGCAAGCAAAGTAAACTAAGAACAATACATCAATCATAGCAAAAGCTTTAAAACAACGTACTAGGAGGGATGACTCATTGCTATGGTTTCGAAAATGCAAGAAACGCTAAAAACGGAGCTACGTATAAAAGAAACAACTATCGAATGGTCTAATTTATAGATAAAAGAAAACCTATAAGCTTCATTTATTTCAATTAGATAAAACCATGTGAAGGTTATTAATTCAAGTTATATTTTGATTCAAAAGCGGGTTAAACTGGTCACATTTTATTCATAAATGTTGTCGTATAAATTGTAACACCCTAAAATTTGCCGCTTTTCAAATAGAGCTAAATTGATTTAATTATGTATTTTTGTGCTCATGAAATATAGGAAAAGTAATTTTTTTTAAATTAAAATTCATCATAGGAGTAGCAACATGCGGGATTGTGCATTCATGCTGGTTGCATTTGTTGTTTATGAGTGCAAATGGTTTTGAAATATGATAGAGCGATGTTTCTTTCTCTCCGGAAAATTTTCCGACCTTTTCTGGAATTAAATTCCTTTTTCTTTGGGCTTAATATTTTTCCTTGATCTTTGCAACGATCTTTTCGCGGGCTCAAACAACTTTAGTTGAGTTCATTATGTTCAAAAGTGTCTTCGAGAATTTTCCTACAATTTTTGGAGCCAGCCCCATTGCTCATTGCTCTCTTGTCTCGCTGCTTGATGGCCACGTGCTGTCAGCTCCTCAATTTCCTTGTCATCTTAATCGTATTGTAACTGATATCAATGCCAAGTTCGAGATATATCCGGCCACGTACCGTTTCGAATCCGTACATGGGTTTCCCCTCGGCATGTCTATGTCTATATATATAAAAGGGTAACCTCAACCTCCGCAAGTCTATGCCCTAGTTTGCATCGCTCGGCGACGTTTCTATCTGCGCAGCAGTCGATCTGAGGATGTACATGACCAACATATATCTAAGAGCAAACATTGCTAGCTAGCTCCCGCCGCCGTCGCCGCCGCTGTGACGACCTTTGCTGCCCTGCCGTCTTGCCTAGACCGTTGACGTATTCTGCATCAAGGTGAAGAAGCTTCAGGCGCGGTTCCTCCTCTCTGTCTTGTTCTGCGTTCATCACACGTCGCCGTCGAATTCGCAGGTAGCCGCACGCCGAGCCGTTTCGTTGCATCACCGATGAATTCGACTCCTTGCCGAGCTCCACCGACCGTCGTCGTTTTCAGTTCATGCATGGCTCGAGTTAGCCCAAAGCAAGATGAGCCAAGCACACCGTCGGCATGCCTTCATCGTCCTTCAGAAATCCCTACGTGAGCTCTCTGGATCCTATCTTCATGTTCCTTTCCAGAGTTAAACCGAGGCGTGCACTTTGATTTCAGCAAAGTCCACGAAGCTCCATCGCTGGCCATGGCCTCCTTCCTAGCTTGCTGACGTCCTTGCTAGCTTGCTGACATCAAATGATGTCATGGATATGATTTCTGGCAGCTTTCCATGAAAAAAAAAATAAAACGTTTGGAAAATAATTAGTTCTAAAAGCTAATGCATCTGATCCCAAACTCGCTCTCTCCCTCACGTATGGGCCTTTTCCAAATAGCGATCGGAACATATCACCTTGAAGCCAGCCCAATAGAAATCCAGGCAGTTCACGTCTCCTTCCTGCAGTATATATACACCTATATACGTTTTCAAATTCCAACCCAGCTTATATATATTTATTTAGACGTATATTATATATAAATATGTTGCGGCGGCTTGCCTCTACCTGCCCTATTTTCCTAACCCTTGCAATCCCAATCTAGGTAATCAAATTGTACGCAGCCCTACGCTGTCGCCGCCGCCGTCTCGTCTTGCATCACCGGCCTCATGCATGATCCTAACCGCCATGCCCAACCAAAGCTGTCCAAGGAGTACCTTCGCCGCCCTGCCTCTGAGCTGCTCCATGCCTCGTCGTCGTCGTCCGCTCGCAGTGGGACCTACGCGCTCCAAGACTGCTCAACCACGTCCGGTCATTGTTGATTCCATCGTCTTTGTTCGCTATCTTGTGAACCGCCGCCACGCCCGTCGATTCTGCCTTTGTGCCGTGGATCGTCGGATTCATTATCAAACTTGATCGGTGAGAACTCCAGGCACACGTTCATGTCTCCCTCGTCCATCACGTGTGAATTGCATCTTGCCTCGGCTTGGTCGAGTGTCTGTACCAAGCAAGCTATCCATCCATATACCGCTCAACCCGTTGCCTAGCAAGCACACCAGCATGCTTCCAACTCAGCGCCATGCATGCTTGTATACACACAAGCCAGTACCTTCATCCATGCACTACGCCATGCAGAAACAACTACTCGTCTACACCTCCGATTCCCTGTAAGCTCTTGTGTATAATCTGGCCGTATTCTCATATTAGCTTTGTTTTATTTAGTCCTTTCTTTCTGAGTTAGTTTCCTAAAGACGTGACGTACCCGATAGTCTGTACGTTTACCATGTTATCTATTTAAGTGTTTATATAATCAAATAATAATTTTATTAATCTACACGCAACTAGTTTTATAATAAAAACAATATAGGTTTAACGTCCCCCTTTTATATATCAAATGTTAATTTGATTTATTAGAACATGAATATATTTAATTTATACCATGCTTGGTCTAAACACGTTAGGCATGAATCTCATTTAAATTCTTATCATAAATAATGTTTGTTGCTTATAACGATTCTTCAAAATAAAATATGACTAGACTGAACTCGATGGTTTAATTAAAAAAAATAATATAAATTGACTAAGTTATATTCTGCACATGATCCTATGTAATTAAAAGTAAACCATGTGCCTAGTCTTTTCTTTTATAATATAAAACTCCCGGCCATCGTCTCTTGTTCATCGTAGTTTCGGTTAGAGTGTTTCTCCCGTCTGTGTGATCGTAGCAATGCGTATGTTGGTTTTCAAACATTTTTATTGATTGGTGTATTGTTCTAATCTACTATGTTTGCAATGCATGTTTGTTCGGATGCTTGTGTGGTGCTTTTTGGTCTTGTCCAGTCGGTGAGTTTTGCGTTGGTGATCTATAAGAAGTTGGAGAAGAAGAAGAAGAAGAAGAAAACGTTGAAGATTAAAGCTTACCGAAGGATCGGTGTTTAAGGCAAGTATAGCTTGGGTTTTCTTTCTATGACCATGATCTTGAAACTTGATTAATGAATATGCTATAAACATAAACAAGATGACTTTTTAGCAACATAAGGACTCGTCTTGTAAGTGATCATCCGGGACTTACAGTACAGCTGTGAGGGCTATATGGCTCTGGCTTTAGCTCAGTATGAGGTTTTTTTCTAGCCGGCTTAGAGGATACTGCGAGTTGGGTATAGGACAGCCTCTGTCCTGTTGAGCCTAGCTATGGAAGCGGCCTTTTATTTTTTTTTGGAAGGGGGGTTCCTATATCCGATGACCCTGCGGCCCTTCCCGGTTAGACGAAACCTTTGAAAGGCTTCATAGTGAACCCTGCCGGCCTTCCTTGGTAGTGGGTTAAGAGGCTGATCACCTCGGGCGAAAGGGCAAATCACGACTCACAGTGAAAGTGTACATCTCTGCGCAGAGTTTAATAAACTGGTATACTAGCCGTGCTCACGGATACGAGCGGCCTTGGAACCCTTACATAAGAGATGATGACTTTTACTTGTTAAGATGATCATTTATGTTAATTGTTTAAGATATTGATTATTCATGTTCATTGGTCATGTGGTTATGGAATACACTACCTTGTTGCTATATTTGCTGAGTTCGACATGGACTCACCCTTGCAATTTCCCCCACACCTCAGGCTGCTGGAGTCTGAAGGAGTTAGGCTTGTGATCAACCAGTCAGTTGGATCCAGGGGAGTGAAGTCTGCACCCGGAGATCAGAGTTGTCTATCCGTTGATTGCTTTCTAAGGTTATCTCTTTTGCTAAGTTCGCTATATATTAAGCATTGCGATTTGATACTGCCCTTCATTTGTAGCTATATGTGAGATTTGATTTCCAGGGCTCACATATGGTGTGCATTCGGCTTTGTCCTTAAAACCGGGTGTTAAAGCCAGAGAGGAATCAATACTGAGCTAAAGCCAGAGCCATATAGCCCTTACAGTTGTACTGTAAGCCCCGGATGATCACTTACAAATAAGTCCTTAGGGAGAGGAATCTAGAGCACCATAAAAACAACCCAATGCTCTAGCCCCCTTTTCCATGTTGCTAAAAAGCATATTTTAATATTTATTGCATATACCATTAGTCAAGTTACAAGATCATGGCTTTAGTTGAGCACTAGCAAAGGTACCCAATGCATAACCCAAAGGTATCAAGGTACAAGTACAAAAGACTAGGATATCCTTAGTGGTAATCAAGGTAGACACATGCAATATGAGTTAAGTGATTTAAGGTGTATAGGGCAACAAGGATGATCCCATGCTATACTTGCCTTAAACTTGCTTTACACCCAAAGCAACTTGCTCAGAGGAGGTTTTACTTTATCTTCCATTCTACAGCTTCTGCAGCTTCGTGCACTCAACTTCTGATCTCCACTGCTTACGTACGGTTCTCTTCTACTCATGGCAAACACCAAGCACAGAGAAACATACAAGCAAGCAAGCAAAGTAAACTAAGAACAATACACCAATCATAGCAAAAGCTTTAAAATAACGTACTAGGAGGGATGACTCATTGCTATGGTTTCGAAAATGCGAGAAACGTCTGTAGGGGACCGTGACGCCTAAGAGGGCGGGTGAATTAGGCAACTTAAAAATCTAACTCTAAACTTTGCCCTCTTTTTCTAATCCTAGCAAAACCTATGCAAAAGATAAACTATCTAAATGTGCAACTACAGTTTTGCTAGTGTATTGCTATCTCTACCGCAAAAGGAGTAATACAATCAATGTAAATGCAGAAACTAAAGAGCAACGTAGAGATATGCAAACTCCCATCGACGACTCCGGTATTTTTACCAAGGTATCGAGAAGCGCGCAAGCTTCCCCCTAGTCCTCGTTGGAGCCCCTCGCAAGGAATCCCTCGCAAGGGCCAAGCTCCTGGTCGGGTAACTCCGTGGATAGCCTCGGGCCTTCCCCACGCGCAAGTGGGTCTCCGACGTGCCTTCTGGCAAGCCTCTCCCGGATGCTCCCCGCCGTCTTCACTATCAAGCTTCCGGTCGAAACGCCGCGGGCCTTGTTCCCTCCGGTACATGGTGGCGGCCACACCACAAACTCGGTTGGTGTGATCTCGCAAGACTACAAGCCCCTCCGATGTACAACAATGGTACGCGCAAGCACCGAGTGGTAAGAGGTATGCAAACCTCACTAAACACTAGGCCTAAACCTAGAGCAAGCGCATAAGCAGTGGTCTAATCAACCTAAGCACTTCGCAAAGCACCTACGCTAATCACCTAATAAAACACTAAGCATTATGCAAGTGGAGATCACTAAAATGGTGTATCAACACCCTTGATATGTTTCCTCAGCTCCACACACCTCATTTGGCCGGTTGGGGGTTGTATTTATAAGGCCCACTAAGAAAGTAGCCATTGGGGACGAAGTCCCGCTTTTCTGCTACTGACCGGACGCTAGAGTCGTCCTGATCGAACACGTCCGGTCGTCCCGACCGTTGGAACCGTGAACAACTAATCAAACACTGCTAGCATCCGGTCACTTGCCACCAGACACGTCTGGTCGCAAGTCCGCTGCTCTAGAACCTCTCTGTACTCGATCGGACGCTGCTGTCCTGCGTTCGGTCGGTTTGCCGCCAGCGTCCGGTCACTTGCTGAGTGTGTTGCTGGACTAATGAACAGTGCCATCGATGCATCTAGTCATTTTGCTTATTCAGTGTCTGGTCGTTGCTGCTGATGCCTGCTGTTGCCGAGCCACTGATCGGAGCGTCCGGTCACTTTCTTCCAGCGTCCGGTCCAGCGTCCGTTCACTTCTATGAGCTCGTTTCTTCACGATCTTGCATGTGGCTTGGTTCCTATCTTCATGCTTGGACTTTGCTTGATATCTTGGGTCTTCTCTTGTGCTCCTAAGGTCTTGCTTGAGGTATTGATCATCAGATCATCATGTCGCCTTTGTCCAAGTCACGTCTTGCTTTCTATTGAACTACAAAATAATCACTTGCAAATTCATTAGTCTAATTTGGTTGTGTTGGTCATTAAACACCAAAATCCAAAGTAAATGGGCCTAGGGTCCATTTTCCTTACAATATCCCCCTTTTTGGTGATTGATGACAACACGACCAAAGCAAGCAAATAATAGAATTTTGAAATTTAAAAACCACCTACTTGCTAGGATGCAATGCAACGGGCAAGATTATATGATGCTAAAAGATACTACTTGTAAGACTACATAAAAACCTATCTTGCCCTTGCAAATGTCCCCATGTGGTATTATGGATTGAAGCCTTTCTTCCTATTACATAGGCTAATCCATAATCCACTATCCTCCCTTTCTTGGACCATCATCACTTGTAGACACCACTTGTAGACCATTACCACTTGTACATGATCTAGCTTTTGGTCCTACTTATTAATGCTTGCTTTTGGTCCTCTAAATTCAACCCCTTTGGAATCAAACACCGAAAAGGAAGACATTAGTAGCACAAGGGAGGGTCAAACTTTATGATCCTTTGAGTGTAGATTGAAGTAGATCACAAAATTTGACTCTCACATTATATGGATTAAGCTCCCCCTAAATATATGCATACATATGGTAGAAGACAAAGCATATGCACAAATGGCAATTTTTTGCTCAAGGGAATTTAATCTATATAATGCATGGAGAAAGCATATAAATATCAAAATGAAATCAACATGATGATATCGGTTTAGAAATACCACATGTGGAAACCAATTTGATTTCTACCACTTGTAATCGGTGGTGGATATTTAAAGTATGATGCTTAACTCTGGGGACTCCATTTTCCTTACAATGAGACTACTACACACATGATAATCTTGAAAGAGTGTTAGTCTCAAAGCATCCAACTTATAGAGTAGCCTCCCCCTAAATTTGTGCACACAAGTATAGAATACTTGTAGGAAACATGCACATTGATTTTAGAATCAAAAATACCACTTGAAGGATGACATCTCATGAATGTGAGAATCATTTTCGAAGATGATATTCGGGAGAAGTTATCTACAATTTTGGCTTTGGCACATATTAGATGAATCAATCAAAAGACAAGCTATGTGACGTGCTCCTAAACAATTTTAAACCATGTAGGTTTGCTCCAAGGGTTAAGAATGAAACCGAGCAAGCCTACCATATGATATACCTAGTGTATGCATGACAAAAGATATAAGCATGCAAATGCAAACCTAGGCATGAAGAGTAACTAGATGCTAAAAGATACCAATTGTAGGAAAATTTAAATCTAATACCATTTGAAGGAAATTGAATCTAGTTACCTAATCATGGGGAGGGGAATTTGGGTCCACAGTATTCACTAATCCACTTGGCAATGATTTTGTTCCTCATGATGCACCCCATGAAATGCATCCATACTTTGCCAAGTCTCCAAATTCTCCGTTGTCCATCGGACTTCTCACTTCCCTTTTGGGATCTAAACCTTCTTGGTGCTCTTCATATTGGAGATGATTTCCTTTGGCACCCAAAAGCGTTTGACCCCATTGTTGGCTTACTTGTTCACCTTGATGGCCACCACCTTGTCATTTTTCTTCTTCTTTAGCAAGTATGGTGTGGAGGCCTTCTTGTCCACCTTGTTGGTGTAGGTGTTGGAGAGCTTGCTTGTTTACTTTTTCTCTTTCTTCTTTGCTCCTCCCCCATTCTTCACCTTGCACTCATAGGACTTGTGACCTTCCTTGTAGCACAAGTAGCAAACCACGGTTTGTCCTTCATCAAGCTTCTTCACTCCTTTGATAGTGTTATCTTGATGAAGTTGGGCTTGCTTCTCCTTGCCTTTCACTTGAGTCAAGTTCTTGGTGAGGCGAGCTACTTCTTGCTTGAGTTGCCCATTCTCCTTTGCAACCTCTTGTGTGCATGTATCTACAACAACTTTCTCAACACAAACTTGGTTGCACAAAGGTGAGTCTAAACATAAATCATTACAAGAAGTAGAGGCATCCTTTTTAGACATGTTAATGATAGAACTTTTCTTTTTAGATGCCTTGGTGGGGGTTGTGCTAACGGCTTCAAGATTAGCAACTTTATTAGTTAGCTCATCACAATGTTTGCACATGGTTTCCATTTTAGCAAGCAAACTTTTATAAGCATCTTGTGAGCTAGCTAATTTTTCTTTTAATTTTTCATTTTTCTTAACAAGTTGCTCATCATTAATTGTGCATGCATTTGTTGTTGCACTAGCCTTAAGTTGCTCAATTTTAGTAGATAGTTCAACATTGAGATTAGCAAAATTCTCATATTGTTCAAGCAAAGTTTTATATGCTTCTTGTGAACTATCTAGCTTTTCTTTTATTTTTCCGAGCTTCTTTTGTTGACTAGTGTAAACTTTAGCATAATTAATACTTTATTGCACAATTTCTTCATAAGAAGGCATTTCATCATCACTATCACTCTCACTAGAGGATGAGCTTTCGTTACCTCGTGCCATAAGGCACAGACGAGAAGAGCTTGATGATGAGTGCTTTCGCCCTCACCTCTTGTGATGGTATTCTTCTTCACTTGAAGAATCATCCCATGTCCTTATTGATGTGAGAGCTTGTTTCTTGCATGCCTTCTTCTTTGTCTTGGGTGTGGGCTTATTTGGACACACTTCCACAAAGTGCCCCAACTCGCCGCATCCATAGCGTCCTCTCTTTCTTTGCTCATTTCTTTGATTTATGAAAATGAGATCTTGGATTTGGATGGGCACACCCTTGACATTGAGCCTTTGGATTATCTTCTCCACCTTGTTGATTAGTTTGATTGATTCTTCATCAAGGTCGGAGGTGGAGGAGGAAGATCGATCATCATCACTTGAATCATCATCATCCTCATCTTCTTCTTCTTCTTCACTTGAGGAACTTGAGCTTGAGCTTGTCTCAACTTGCTTACTCTTCATCTTGTTTTTCTCACCACATGTGAGAGATTTGCCTTTGCTTGATGAAGAGGCTTCTTCTTGACCCATCTTGCGTGACATTTCAAATGCCACTATCTTACCAATGACTATGGCCGGGGTCATGGTGCTCAAGTCCTCCATGTTGTGAAGGATGGTGATGATGCTTGCATATTTCTTTTGTGGTAGCACGGAGATGATCTTCCTCACGATGTCCGCATCATCTAGCTTTGTTAGTCCTATTGAATGGAGCTCATTAATAATTAGATTCAAATGAGAATACATATCTCGAACAAGCTCATCATCATTCATTGTAAAGGAATCATAATTTTGCTTAGCTAGACAATGCTTTTGCTCATGGACATTAGATGTGCCATCATGGAGCTCTTGGAGTTTTAACCATATTTCATGTGCCATATTTAAAGTAAAGACTTGGTTAAAAACATCCATGCTAAAAGATTTAAACAAGCAATTCTTAGCTCTAGCATTGAAATGAATTTCCTTTTCATCACTCTTTGTGGGTTTATTATGATTCTTAATGGGTTTCATCACGTTATGAGTGACTCTCCAAACTCCCAAATCAATCGCCTCAAGGTAGCAAGCCATTCTAGCTCTATAGTATGGAAAGTTAGTGCCATCAAAGTGCGGAGGCCTAGAGGTATCCATCCCAACCACTCTAAATAGCGTCGGCTCAATGGTGGTTAAGCCAAAGGTCTAAATTGAGCGAGTCGGCTCTGATACCACTTGTAGGGGACCGTGATGCCTAAGAGGGGGGGGGGGGTGAATTAGGCAACTTAAAAATCTAACTCTAAACTTTGGCCTGTTTTTCTAATCCTAGAAAAACATATGCAAAAGATAAACTATCTAAATGTGCAAATACGGTTTTGCTAGTGTATTGCTATCTCTACCGCAAAAGGAGTAATACAATCAATGTAAATGCGGAAGCTAAATAGCAAAGTAGAGATATGCAAACTCCCGTCAATGACTCCGTTATTTTTACCGAGGTATCGAGAAGCGCGCAAGCTTCCCCCTAGTCCTCGTTGGAGCCCCTCGCAAGGAATCCCTCGCAAGGGCCAAACTCTCGGTCGGGTAACTCCGTGGATAGCCTTGGGCCTTCCCCACGTGCAAGTGGGTCTCCGACGTGCCTTCTGTCAAGCCTCTGCCGGATGCTCCCCGCTGTCTTCACTATCAAGCTTCCGGCCAAAACGCCGCGGGCCTTGTTCCCTCCAGTACATGGTGGCGGCCACACCACAAACTCGGTTGGTGTGATCTCGCAAGACTACAAGCACCTCCGATGTACAACAATGGTGCTCACAAGCACCAAGTGGTAAGAGGTATGCAAACCTCACTAAACACTAGGCCTAAACCTAGAGCAATCGCATAAGTGGTGGTCTAATCAACCTAAGCACTTCGCAAATCACCTATGCTAATCACCTAATAAAACACTAAGCACTATGCAAGTGGAGATCACTAAAATGGTGTATCAACACCCTTGATATGTTTCCTCAGCTCCACACACCTCATTTGGCCGGTTGGGGTTGTATTTATAAGCCCCACTGAGAAAGTAGCCGTTGGGGATGAAGTCCCGCTTTTCTGCTACTGACCGGACGCGTCCGGTCGTCCCGACCGTTGGAACCACAAACAATTGATCGGACGTTGCCAGCATCTGGTCACTTGCCCCCGAATGCGTCCGATCATAAGTTTGCCGCTCTAGAACCTCTCTATACTAGATCAGACGCTGTTGTCCTGTGTCCGATCGGTTTGCCGCCAGCGTCCGGTCACTTGCTGAGTGTGTTGCCGAACTGATGAACAGTGCCATCAGTGCGTCCGGTCATTTTGCTTGTTCAACGTCCGGTCGCTGCTGCTGACGCCTGCTGTTGCTGAGCCACTGATCGAAGCATCCGGTCACTTTCGTCCAGCATCTGGTCTAGCGTCCGGTCGCTTCTGTGAGCTTGTTTCTTCGCGATCTTGCGTGCGGCTTGGTTCCTATCTTCATGCTTGGACTTTGCTTGATATCTTGGGTCTTCTCTTGTGCTCCTAAGGTCTTACTTGAGGTGTTGATCATCGGATGCATGGCCTAACCATGGGATCTCGGCTACAGCATGTGTGTTGTGTGAGCTACGGGGCAAAAAGAGAAAGGAAGGGAAGCATCGACGGATTCATCACCTCGATTCGAACCTCAGCAGCGGTGTAGCGAACGGCGGTGAAGCAGCTAGTGGTGCCAGCGGTGGCAGTGGAGTGTCTTCATGGACAAAGAGCTCCAGCGATGAGTAGAAGAACAATGATGTACAGCTCGATGAGGCGGCAACGGGCAGCGCGACGGCGACGGCAATGACGAGAGGAGGAGAAAAAACTAATTTACTACACAAGGGATTTCCCATACTAGGGCGCCCTTATGGTAGTTTTGGTGTGCTTTGCCCAAGGGGTTGGTACATATTTATTGGGAGAAAAACTCCCCACATCTACATCAACTAGCAATATGGCACTAATTGATGTTTCAACCTCCACATTTACTAATGGGACTAAATAATCATTAAAGCCCATTAGTAAATAAATGCATGGGCCTTTAGGATTTATTAGGATTATTGCACATGGGCTTTGAGGGTTGGGAAAATGAGAGATTTATTATTTTTAGAATTAATTAATTTCATGGATAAAATAATTCCAGAAAAGTCTAGAATTACTATTGAAGCAGCGAAAAATACTCCGAAAGCTCTGAAAATTCGGGGAAAATTTCTAGAGATATTATGGAACATGAGGAACCCAAATAAAGTATTTGGATCCCATGATAAGATAATTTGGAGCATCTAAAAAATAAATTCTGCTTACAAACAAGTAGGAACAAGTTCTAGAAAAAGCTGAAAAAATTCCTAAGAAGTTTGTAGAGATTGATTGACGGACGAGGAACTAAAAAGAGTGATTTGCGTTACAAAGAAAAGATTTTAGGAAGCTCCGAACGAAAACTTGAGCTGAGAAATAAAGAATTTGATTGTATAAAAAGATAAAGGCATGCCGGAGAAGGAAAATTGACCTACTAACGCATTTTGCTCACTCTCAACACACAAAGAAGCAACAAGCAAAGATCACATCATCCAAATGCCCGTCAAAATTAGAATACTTTGAAAATTCACATTTTTCCTATAACTAAATTTGCACTAGCTCAAACTAAACTTGGTAAATTTTATCCAAATATTAAAATAATTCATTTTATTTAGTGTTTTCTATGCACAACCCAAAATCAGAAATTTTGGGGTGTGACATGGTTTGACTATGCATTGGAAAATTGTTGTCGATGGTTCATCCGAGCAGGCGGTCTCAAACCTGAAGGAAATTGGGAGCTCGAATTCAGCAATCTCTGGATAGACAAACTAGGTTAAAGCCTCATCTTGGAGTCCTTTGTAGAACCCTCTTAAGAACTGACCAATGCTCCAAATGATTGAGATGGCCGATGCGGCCTCGCTAAAAGACTGGCACCGACGAAATTTGTCCTCCTCACTCAAATTCTTCTCTTGGCCTTCTAAATAATTCAAGGAAGGGAAGCTCAGTGTTCTGAGGTCATTGACAGCGACCTTTTGCATATGCAAATTCAACCACAATTGCAAGAGCCACCATGGTCCACTAATTGTGCCGATTGGCTCGTTCATCATCAATTTTGAGGACACTTGGTGCATCAGATGATACAAAGATCCAAGTAAGCAATTGCCTAGGGGGATATCAGCACCGCGGGACAATTGCTCTACCAGATACTAGTGATTGGCAGTTGGGCTGCAAGAAGATCCATAGAAAAGGATCTTCTCTAGCCACATGTTTAAGAAGGCTACATGTTCCTTGGGGTCAGCATTCCTGTTCCGAGTTTGCTTGTGAACAGTAATATAACCTCCCCATCCCCTAGTTTTGATGCTCTGAACTTTATATTCTGGCTTTCCGACAAGGTTATAAGGCTAGAGGGGCCCTATGATTCTAAGGCCGATTAGCATGTGGATGTCGGCCAAGATGACCATCATTGGTCCGTGACCAAACATAAAGGCATTGAAAGCATTTGACCAAAAATATGAAGCCGATCTCAGCATGGGTTCATTCTTCTTTATATTTGACAGAGAAAGGGCTATGCATTGGTCCAAGTCATAGTTACCCATCCGGTTTGGTGAGTCTTGGCTACTCTGAGGTACCAATCTCTCCATCCATCAAGTGGGAGCGGCCAACCCCTGAAGGTTTTGTTCCACACTGAGGGGCTCATGGTGGATTGCTTGAATGGAAGCCTATCTGTTTCTAGATTGATGAGCTCGGTTGGATCTGGATTGCCCATCAGACCTAGGAAATATGCATTCTCGATGGTGGTTTGGATCAAGATTTCATTTTTTAGGTCCTAAAGCCATGGGGAATGGGTCTATGAGCTAAAGATTAGGCGAGGATTGAAAGAGCAGTCAATAAAGAAGGTCTCTAAATCATACCTCTAGGACATAGTCGATGGTCGCCATTGAGCTAAGAGGAGTAGATCCGGATCTCCGAGCAGGCGTTAGTGATGCACCACCAAATTGAATTGTCATTCCGAGGTCCCACAGAAGAATAATAAGGTGCCTTGTTTGATTGAGGGTCAAAACTCACTAGGGTTTGGTGCTTAGGAAGGTTGTAGTGGCTAACAAGTAGAGCAAAAGGGGAACAGACGTGGAATGTCCAAATGAAAGAGACGAGGGCAATTTGGAGATTTATGTCAATCTTTTGGCCTTAGCGGAAAAATTGGGATGAGCGGTTGAAGGCACGGCGCGTACAACGATCATAAGAGATAATTTTGGAATAAAATCATTTTATCCCAAAATTGGGGGGAATGTGTTGACACAAAATTTGGTTTGATGGGAAACCCTGAGTTTTGAAGACCATCAAATAAAGTAGTAATATTCTACGAGATCGACTAACTCGACTGCCATCAAATTCGACTAGATAAGGTGATATCATTAATCTCAAAGGAATGTGCCCTATTGGCAGGGACGGCAAGGCATGAGGCAAGAAGACGTGTCGGACTTCATAGAAAGGAAAGATTGAAGTCCAAGTTATCATAATTTTGTTTTCTTTACAAAGTTTTGTAACCGGTTTTGTTCGACTAGGACTCATAGTGAAGCCTCGGGTATAAGTATTGGACCCCGGCTATTGTAATAGACATCTCTGTGATCAATCAAAAACTAGTACCTTTACTTTTCGACTTACGCCACCCCTTAGGAGTAGGAGTAGAGTAGATTTCAGTGAGTTCTTCAGCAAGCAGGGCTGCCATCGGTTAAGTCTGACCTCTGGTTTGTCTGTGAGTATCTATCATGACTTATACTTTGTTTGTAAGGCTACATAGGTTAGGTCTGACCACTTGCAAGCTTTGTATAAGTTAGTTATCATCAGTTAATTGTAAGGTTGCATCGGTCCGGCTCGTATCTCTTACAATTACCGATTCAAGTTACCCTTTATTCTTATCAAAATTTGTATGGTTGCATCGGTCCGGCTCGTATCTCATACAAATTTTGATATGTATTAGTTATCGGTTAAATCTATTAAGATTGGTAGGGTTTTGTTGCTGTTTTTAATTTATTTGCTAGTTATCGATCTTATTATAATTAGTACCCTTACTATTTGTAGCAAAATCACCCCTCGCCCGATTAAGCTTGAAACAGATTGGCTTTATATCCCTTCAAATCATCGTCTTATCAATTTTCCTTGTTTACATCTCACTTTGACGATGGTTTTGGTTAGCTTAGCCATTTTGATCCAATCTTGATCAAAGATAGTATGCGGTCAGGACGTGTTTAACCCTAAGTAAAGCTTGCTAGTGGATGAAATCTGGTCTAGAACTGCTATTATGGCTGCCATCGATTCGGTCGACCCACTGTTAGCACTATAGATTGGAAATCACTAAGTAGTAAGTTTTGCTTATGGTCAAACATAGTCTCTGGCTGCATGCTATGTCTACATCGGCTATTTAGCGCATATAGATTCCATTAAGCGCGTATAGATTCGTATTCTTTGAAGATTTAATCTGTTATCTTTATCATGGATGCATCGGTCTGGCTCGACCCCCACTGTTAGAGATAATAGGTTAGATTCGATAGGTGTATGGATTTATCCACATTTAATAGTCGAGTGTTTGCATGTTGCGAGTCTTCTTTCATTGGAATCGGTTGTTTTAGTCGATAGCCTGTCTTTTGAGAATACATATTAGCTATTCCTATACTTTTACTTGTTTTTATCTTGGTTAAAAGCTAATATGTTTCTCAATTAATATGAATGCTCTCACGCCTATCTTTTTACATCTTTAGCATGTTTTCATGATCACCTGCTAAGTTAGATTTGTGCAATTGAGTAAATGATAATTGCCGATATACTTGTTTTACCTATCACGTATCATGAACATGCTGGATATCGACTCTCTAGTCGATAGCCTTATTTCATCGGCTACTTAGCCGCACATTTGGAACTGTCTGGACAAACACCGGCATGTTCCACCTTAAATTACTGATCAGTCTTGTCTCCTTGTCAATTACAGGGTCAAATTGACTGGCACGCCCTAGGTAATGACCATCCGGTCCAGTGTCCTCCTAAGTCTGGATAGAGCTCAGGATCTGCTCCATGTGGTTTCTCTCGGCTTGCTAGCGTGTTGGCGGTGGGACATGACTTTTTGCCATCAACATCTCACACATGTTTCCTTGAGTTTGATATTCTGGAATACTTTTCGATGAAGTGCTACATCGGTATCCGTGCGCTTGTGGATTATTCTATGTGCTTTAATATATACCAACACCGAGCTTGGTTGGGGGACCCTCGCTAGACCCACTGCTCAGTGGCTCCCAACCCAACTCTAGGGAGTTGGTTGGTTTTTAGGGGTGCGTTGCCCGGGTGCCCGTTGATCGGGGAGGCATGTCTTCTCCATCTAGGGAGTTGGTGCAGCCCCTATGCCATCATGGGGCCTCCTTGCCAGTGGGAGAGGTGGCTTTTGGTTGCACCCCTCCCTCTGACATTTGGCACAAGCGGTTGATGGCACCTGGGCTGCTGTGCCTGCTTCGTGGAGTGTGTGGCGCACGTGGGACGGCCTGAGGGGTTAGGACAACTAGAGGGTGGTAGTTTGTCTTTACCTTGGGTTCGGCAACCGCCTCCATGCCGCATAATCGTGTGGGGGTCACGGGTGTGGGATGCCCGCTGCTCCTAGAGTATTAAAGCGAAGCAAGGAAATGAGAGGGCAGGTTATCTTCCATCCTGGGTGCAAGCTTCCTCTCTTCGAATGATCCTTGCTTTACTCTGCTCCTGCGCACATGCTCGTTACCTCTGCTCTTCCCTTCATCCCCATGGCAGAATGGGGGCCATCGGAGGTCACTAGAGGAGGTCCTAGCGGTTGGCTGGGGTCCCCCTACCACTGGGGAGCTAGCGCCGATGCCCGAGGATTAGGAGACCATCTCCTTCACCAACTTCCACTGACTATGGCTCAGCCTTACCCTACATTGCTTCACGCACGGTCTCCTATTCCTCTATGGCCTCCGCTTCCATGATCTAATGCTAGAGGGGATCCTCCACATCATGACCTTCATGACACTATGCGAGGCCTTCCTAGGGATCGAGCCCCACTTCGCGCTGTGGTGGTGGGTGTTCCAGGTGGTCTCATCATTTCCCATGGTGCCTTCTCGGTGATGGGGGATGCCCAGATCTAGGTGTGGCCGCATGCTGCTTGCCGATACCTTGCCCTCGCTCGCTCGCTGGGCTTTGACGGTGAGATGCGCTGAAGGAGGAGTTGGTTCTACCTCCCGAACATGGTCCCAGTGCTTCCTTCCTTCTTGGAGGGGAGTCCAGGCGGTGTCGCCCTGGCCACATGGCAGCTGTTCCCCTTGGCGGTGGAGGCCATAGAGGTGCCCATCCTTATATATGGGGGCCATTGAGGCCCTAAAGGTGTAGGGCCTGACTGGGCCAAGGGTGGTACACACCTTCATCCATCTCTAGATTCTCCCACTGAGGGAGAGGGTGCATTCATTGTGGCTACACCAGGGGATCGTCGACTCGATGATGGAGTTCCCCTATCCTATCTTGGAGGAGCTGCTCAGGGTGCTAATGATTTGGGCCATCGGCGTGGACTTCCCTGGGGAGGGCATTGGCCCTGCCCCTTTCAGTGCCTCGCGCTCTCCTCTTGTGGACCATCCATTCACCAGGATGGTCTTAGGGCCTCTTGGCCCTCCTTTGATGGTGGAGTGGGAATGGATGGCCGCGCAGTCGATGGGGACGCCGAATGCTCCGGCGATGGTGTTTGGGCCCCCTCCGACGGTGGCTCCGGCCTAGGCACCTCGTGTGGGGGTGGCCGGTGGAGGGTTGCGGAGGCACTAGAGGAGCCTTCCTTGGTGAGGGAGGAGCCCTCCCTATTTGTCATCCCCTCGGTAGGACAAGTAAGGGAAGTCACTCTTCTCCATTGTTTCCATTCCTGCCACCACTGATGTTAGTGTTCATGCTACGTGCAGGGGGTTTCCTAGGAGGACAGTCATATAGGTTAGTTCCTCGAGTGCCAGCAAGCCTCCTCGACGCTGGTCTCACTTGCTACTGCCCTCACCATTGGTGGCCAGCCCCAGTTGGCACCCCCCATCGAGGGTGCTTCCCCACAGTGGCTTGCCCATGCTTTCTGCCATGGAGGATGCTTGGAGGGAATCCAAGGAGGAGCAGTTCGCGATGGCGACGGCAGAGAACATGTGGGACATGGTGTAGGTGATGGCGGCCCATCTGAGGACTGAACTCGGAGGTACGGGTCATTACCCTTTCCCCTCTTTGCCTTCCATAGATTGCTGATCCCAGGCCACGTTTCCTATGTTGATTTGATGTTTCAAACCCTTGTTGATGCAGAGTCGAGGGAGGAGGCCCATCATCTAGGCGAGCAGTTCCGTGGGCTTTAGGAGGAGGTAGGCAGGCTATGGGCCCGCCACAACACCCGAAGCATGGAGTCGAGGGAGCTCTGGGTCATGGCCCTAGGCACCTACCATGCCCTCTTCCCTCGGGGGTCCGCGACAACATGACAGAGGTGGACAAGCGGCTCCACGCTGTGCTGGAGTGCTTTTGTGAGGCCATGAGGATAGCATCCGGTAGGGCACTGCCTCGGCCTTGGCTATGGTGCACTTCGAGTTCCATGACCTGGTGGATGTTTGCGAGGTGGTGAGGGGCTTTGTTGTGGGCATTTGGAACTCTAACATGGCATTCCTGATGCCCTACCTAGAAGATGCCGCCAACACCATCCTGGCGCTCGCTCCTCTAAAGGAGATCCCCCATAGCCCCTCGCCAGACTGCAAAGGGTGATGACATCACCCGGAGCTCCCCCATTCCTATGAGAGAAAAGAGGTCAACCAGTGTCTTTCTAGTGGTCGAGATGCGGGGCGTTGTCCCTAGAACAATTTAATGTTTTTGTAAATACTAAGTTCATATGTTTGCCGCTTCTTTACCAACCCTATTTTTCTGCTTCCTAGGTGCGCCTGACCTTTCTTCGATCGATATTTGGGGTCCCTTTCCCCTCGCGATCCTCGACCATGCCATGGGTGGCCGGGGTTCATGACCCCTTGATGGTGCTCTGGCATTGGTGCTAGGTCGGGGAGCTTGGAGGCGCAAATAGACCAGGACAGGAAGGTCGGGCTGGCTTGGCGAGCAGTGCACATGTGTCCCAGGCGTTCCTGTCTGAGGGGAAATCGACTCATGGTAGACACGGGGGGAGGGACCCTAGGCCCACGGTTTGGCGCTTGGTCAACCTGATGAGGCGGGACATGCGGTGCTTCGCGCTTACCGGAAGGAGGGGGATTCACAGCAATTAGGAAGCGAACTTAGCACTTAATCTAGAAAATGTAAAGTACAAGAATAACAAGTAGACAGGGAAAATCACGTAGCTTTGTGTCTTCCCCCTGAGCACTTTGTCAAGGCAAGGGACAGGGATGATCGAGTTTGGCTCATGCGTCGGGCCTCTGGGTGGCTGGCTAGGCGAAGGTCTCGCCTGTAGGGAAGGTCTAGAGCTCCTGTAACTTGGTTGTTGATCAGGAGTTGCTACTATGCCGAATATATTTCATAAGTGCCATACCTATAACAAAGTATTCTTCCGTGATTCAAATAAATCGGCATTTTTATCCACCCTTTATCTTGATCCCTGTGTGGCGTATAGCTTTTCCATGTTCTTGGGCAGTTGCAAGATATAATGGTTATGACAGAATCACTAATCATTCATTCTTTGATCGACCATCTACCTGGAGGTTTTATGAATTTTTTCAAAATAAATGTAGGTTCCTCCAATGATTCTCTCGATCGCTCAATGTGTATGAAACCTCACCAAGGCATTTTGATATTTGCCTTCTTTTTTATCCTATGACTAAAGGCTTTTTGTGGAGTTTTGGGTAGGGATGATATCGAGGCATACTTGCATCACTTATTTTGCTAAATCAAAAACCAGACCTCAAGGAGATGCAAGTCATACACTTTGATCAAGACGTGTAAATGTGTTGAATTTTTATAACTTCCTAATTCTAAATATTTTTTGTACTCCTTTGGTCATGAATCTCTCTCTTTTTGAAGAAATGCCGTTTATTTGAAAGTATGAGCTTTCTTTCTTTTTTTCTTTCTTTTCTTCATGCTCTTTGGCATGCATTTTTTTTCTCTCATGCCTTTTGGCATGGATATTTTTCTTTTTTTCTTTCTCTCTTTTTTTACCATAGCCCATACTATTCCATTTTGGCATATGAAATTTTTGAGAGAGAAATGGATGACAAAATGAATAGAGTATTATTTAGTGAATGGAAAAGCATGTTTTTGCATAACTCTTAGTGTATGAGTTAGCATTTTATTTGTGGGTGTACATGAGTCTTGATTATGGACGCATGACGAGAATCAAGCTTATCAATGCTCAAACAAGTAGCATATGACTAAGTTTTTTAATTTGAATCATGTCATATGGCCTTGGTAGGTATTCATAATCATTGAGGAACTTTGAATTTTAGCACTTTTGAAATTAAAAACTTTGGATATCAAGCTTATCTTAGAACAAAATCGTAGCAAATTCTATTTGTATCATATCATAACTCGAAACAAATTAGAAAAGGAGCATGCATTTGCAACACACAAGTTTTTTAAGTTTTTAGGATGAGACATTTTTAGCCAACAAACTTAAATCTTGAGGAATACTAAGTTACAGCCTAGGCATAGATGAATTATAGACAGAGCAACTATTTATCATTTCAACATAAAAGAAACTAAACATTCTTTAAAACACATATGAGAGTGGAATAAATATTTTTGTTGTCTTTATCATATTTCTTTTTTGGTATTGTTAATTTTTCATTTTTTAAATGCCAATAATTAAATAAATGTAGAAAATAAATATGAAATTTTAAAATATAAAAAATAAAAGATACAAGTTACGTCTGCGGGGGTCCTCCCCCAAGCTAGCTCATGGCCTATGGTCCGGGATTGTATCCTATGGCCCGCCAATAGGCCACCTGTGTGTCATATTGTTGCTTTAGCAACGCGTTCATTTGCGTCATCTGTTGCTGCTGCTGAAGCTGCCACTGGGCTGTATCCTGCACATGAGTGTTAAGTGTATTTTGAATTTTACCTATACGAATGTTCAGTCCTCCGAGGCGGGTGTTGATGCCGTCTAGCTCACGATGATCCAAAGTAGGCTATCATGGCTGGACGGGTGGTGGTAGTCCCTCGGAGTAAGAGGAGTGAGCATGTCTCCATGATGCATCGTCAGCCTCATGCCATCCCAATCCACCAGCCTCGTGTGGTTGCGGGGTGTGACCCCAGCCAGGCTGGTACCCGGGTGCGAACCCAGGCGTCTGCATGGCCGGGAACCACTCCGCATGGTATGCCTGAGGCACGAGTGGTGTCAGTGTCGGCGGTGGCTATTGAGAGCTACCTGCTTTGTTCCTAGTCCGACTCTATCGCAGAACCGACCAATTTATAAGAGTACAAGTACAATGGCAGCTAGCAAGCAGTCACACTGTCATACTTGAACCCATATAAACCCGATAGTCCGTCGAGTACCACGACGGGTCTCGATAAATGATTACAACAACCAAGATCGTACATGATTCAACATACATGCCACATATTACAAACCGAGTTTGATAGATAAAGCGGAAGCAATTAAGTTCAAAAATAAAGTTTCCAACATAGTTTGATACAGTGCCAAGTAGGATCACGGTCCACAAAAGCAAAGATAGGGATTAATAAAGAAGCCTGACCAGGGCTTACTCCTCATCCATGGCAGGATAGAAGCAACTCTTGCAATAACCATGATACACAGTGCCATCTGCAACAATGGGAAATAAAACCCTGAGTACGAGAAGGTACTCAGCTAGACTTACCCGTCATAAACCAAAAATAAAATGACTCCAAGGATTATGCAAGGCTGTATAAGTGGAGATAGCTTGACGACATTTTGCATAAAAGCAATTAACTTAGTTGTACAATTATGATTCCTTTATCAAGTTAATTATAACTATACATCTCTAGATTAGCAACTATCCTGTGCCAAACATGTGGTATATCAATTTAAAAGCATACAATAGTAACCATAGTAGGTATTGTAATTCCATATTCATCCGAACCATCATGTTCCATAACACAATTACTACGATGTTGGGACTAGCCAAGTTTCTCACTATCCGGGAGAGACGGCGATTCGAATCGATTTCAACCAGCTGGGAATTTATTCCTAACACAAACCCAGGCATACCGCGCAAAGGCAGCCTTAGGTCACCTTTGGTACAACTCAGGTCCACATTTCACGGGTCCGTACTACGCCGCACAATCTGGGACACCAGATGCTAGGATGTTCAGGCCTAACCTGCCCTTGGGCTCAGTCTGATCGCCCCCCCCCCACAAGGAGCGCACAATAGAATGGGTCCCGGCCTGAGTTGAGCTACTTGGCTTCGTAGTCGGAACGAGTTATCCGGCCAGCTAAGTGATAGGCATGCGTTCAATCTTGTCAGAAGCGCCAACAATGGTACGGTCCTTAATCGGCTCAGACGGAATCACATGAGTCATCCTACGCATAGACTCCGCCCGGCCTCGATTTTCTTTTACCCCATGGTTCTGTTCCACGATAGCAAATATAGCCAACCGTGCTCCGGTATCCACCTATATCTCACATGTGACAGGACATCACCCGACTTCTACCGGTCTAAGCATGGCTAAGCATATATTCGATCCTGGACCTATACTGGTTAAAGGTGTAATATCTGGACAAGGAATTTATATGCATCAAGTGGTTCCATTCAACTCTTATAACCTAATGCATCAATCATAAGTTCTTAAGTAATCATTTGTAAAATATTAGGAGACTTAAAATGCTCCGGGGCTTGCCTCGCAGAAAGGAAGTGGGCCGGTGGTCAGGACACTCCGGAAGCTCTTCAGGATTCTGCTCCATGCCTTCAGGAGCTGTGACTTGAGGATTCTCCGGCTGGTCCCCTTCCTCTACTTCGTCGAATTCCAGCAACGTTATCTCTTCCTCCGATCCTAGATGCATGAATATGACATAAGATATTGCGAATGCATATATGTTAACAAGGGTGGTGTGATGATACATGAAGAATGCATTCTTGCAAATATTCTTATCAGCATGTGGTTTAAGTAACAACAAGTGCATCGCGTTTACTGAGTAGGTGCATATCTCTTCTTGATTATGTAATTAATTACTTCAACAATGCATCTACTATTTCACAAATAGCAGCTACTTGTTTTACTCATAACTGGAGTTCTAATTATCCAAATGCCGTGATCCTGGACTTTCTGGAAAGCTTATAAAATTACCTACAACTCTTATTTAATTCACAAACGCTAATTCACAACTTATCTTAGCCAAAACAGACAATCATATCAGTGCTGTCCAGAATTTCCAGAGAGCAAGCAAATTCGGACAAGCTAACTTTAAACAGCCGTAACTCCTAAACCGTTTTACCTATGGTCCTGAAATTTTAACACAAGACATGTGATGAAGTTATCTACAACTTTGTTATTAACCATTTTTACAGTAAACATCATTTTTATCATGCAACTTATCAAACTCCAGAATCTGTCCGGAAACTATTCTAATTCGCATTATGAAGCAACAATACTTCTACTTCATATGAGCATTCAAATTTTTACAACACAAAGTCCACCAACAGTTTAAGCATACCAAATACACTCAAGAAAACCAAATGGTGAAGCCCAAACTATTTCTTTAAATGCCTTTATTATTTTATTTAGATACTTAGGTTAAATAATAAACATATACCAAATGTACTTCATAAATTCTCAAAAATTTACAGTGTCTTACTAATGTTACCAAAAGACTACTGTAAAAGTTTCATGCCATTTTATACAGTAAAACATTCTATACAAAAATGACAAGACAGAAAGGCTTACAATAGCAAAAATAGAAAACCCTAGTGAAAAGTGTCAAGCAATAGATTTCCTATTTTTCTTAGCATCCATATGGTACTAGAATATCCTCCAACAAATTTCATGAATAATGGATTCCTAAATAATTTATAAAAATTCCTACAAGGATCTCTTAATTATAAAAGGAAAATCTATAACTACAAATCTATACATGCACTGACCCTCAAACTTTTACCAGAGATTATACATGTCAAGAACAGCTTACCACAAAAATTTCATAATCTTTGGATCACAGGAACTCTAGATATAAAACAAACAAGTTTACATGCATTTAAAAACACATCTCAAGTTTCATTTTAAAACTCCCAGAAAATTTACTAAACTTCCTAATATCATATTTTTCCTAAATACTACACTTCACCCAAATCCTAACAAAATTTGAACCAACAAATTTGGATCTCCCAAACTCCAGATACAAAATTTACAAAACAGCACAAAATCTGGATTTAAATAAGCTAGCCTACTCTCTACAGTCGCTGACCGGTGGGACCCGCGAGTCAAACGACCCCACACGTCAGCGAAACAAAAATAGGGCATGGCGCTGCACGACGCTGGCGTGGCCGGAGCTCGTCGACGGCGAGTTCGCCGGCGGTGACATCTACACGGTATGACCTACTCGACCGGGCGCACATGTTGGGCTAGCTAGGTGGGCGGATGACCGGCACGAAGGGCGACGGCGTCGGCCATGGCGGCACGGCGGCGCTGCACAGCATGTGCCGGTCGTCTCCGGCTACGGCGAAGCCAAACAAGGCGAGCAACAGGACCACGGTGACCCTGATACTATGTCACAATGACCTAGACGGCCAGAGATTCTCCGACGAAGCACGGCCACGGTACCGGCCATGGCGGAGCTCCGGCGAAGACAAACCCGCGACGGTGCAAAGTTAACGCGGCTTACCAAAGGCGAAATTGTAGGCGCTATAAGGTGGAAACGGTGGGGAAGGTGGAGGTGTAGCTGCGAGCGCGACCAAATGGCGAATGGGGCGGCGGTGAGCGAAGGCGAGCTCGGCGGAGGCGGGGGAAAAACTCGGCTGCCGCTGCGGTGCTTCGGCCGGTGAGGGAGGAGGCAAAAATGGAAAAGGAGGGCGCTGGGTTGGAGCGGGCGAATGCAGGGGTGGTTAAGGCACGCACTGGCCCATCTCTGCCGCATGGGGCAGGATGCCGGCGACGCGCGGCCGCGGCTGGCCACCATGTGGCACGCGGGCTCTGTTCCTGTCGGCCACCGAAGACAGCGATTCATTTTGTCAGTTAAGCAGTGGCCACGCCTGACAGCGCGAGTTGACGATGATTTTTCTGCTAAACCATAGCTCCATCGTGCGACCGACCTAAACAACTTTTGTAGACCCATGTACCAGCTCCAATTCTTGTTCAAAGAGCTCGTGCCAATTCCCAACCGAACACGAGTTATATCATCCCAAATGTCGGCTCGTCAGGCTGTCAATTCCACAGGACTTAGCAAAATTGCTAAGTGCTGAAATTGTTATTCTACTGATTTTTGTGATCTAAATTCAAGCATGTTAGGAGCTAAATCAGTCAATGACCCAAAAATAAAATTTGTTCCCCTTGCCAAACACTACAACTTTGCTCTAGTGACCACCTCCATGCAAGGTCTCTAACACATAGTTCAAACTTGGTCAAACATGTTACATTTAAATGATGATACACTTCAAACTATGGCTTAATGACCTATTTACCCCTAACCATGAATATCAAGGTTGTTCATAATGATACGCTAAACATGTTTAAGCAAATTGCAAGGTCATACAATCATTTCATGTATTAGTCACACATAGTGCTATCTAGGTTAACACATGAAATCTTACTTAAGTGTTTGGTCATGAAAGGTGACCTTCATGAACAATGTCCTATTTGCTAACCCATTTGTTGTTAAATGTTTTTGTGACTCACATCCACCAAGTACATGTTTACACTCATGATCATTTGCATATGTACAAGGAAACATGCAATAATAAGCAAATGTTGCATATCTTTCAATCCAATGTTTCAATTGTAAATGCTTGTTTATGAATGCTTGATGCTCATGCTCATGTTATGCAAGTCAAGTTATGCAAGGCTAACACCTAGGGTGTTACATACTCCATGTTGACTTGCGAGAAACAGAACTCCTGCATGCTTCCTCTTGCTCGACAAGAGTGAAGGTTAGCTCTGAGGACTTATACAAAGAGAGTTCTGGGTTAGGTAACGTAATCTCATTTGTAAATCCTGGGAAGAAAAACACAAGGTTCCCTACATCATCATATTTCAAATGATGCCCTTGCATCAAGTAGTGATCATTAATATCGATGTGTGGAGTAGAGATGTATGTCACATCTTGTCCATCTAATGCACCAATACTAGCGGCAATACGAGTCACAAGGGACATGCAAGAGATAGATGTAGAAGTCTTGAATGTTTCTAACCAATGTTTAAAAATTTCTTTCATAGGAGCAATTTTAATCTTTTTAAGCATGGCATAGAGGATTTGCATTTCTAGAAGGTAAACAAATTGAATGTCCTGTCTAGCGAACAAAGTCACAGCAATCCAACTATGCATGAACCTCAAAGTAGGATGGTGAATATTCATATTTTGAGGTTGAAACTTGCCAACTACGTTTTGACCCAAAATTACTCTCCAAAATTCATGGCGATTAAATCCTTTGAGAGCATTGAACATTTTGTACTAAAGCTTAAGTGAAAACTAAGATTCCTCCATATAAGATAATATTCTTTCTCAAAAAGATGAAAAGTAATCCCACTCTCAACTTCTTGCAAAGAGCATAAAAACTGGATCGTCAGAAGGTGAGAACCTTGCTCGTCAATGGGATCAATGTTCTCCCATCCAATCGCTTTCCATATGGTGGTGAATTCGGTGTCCATACCTATCTTTTGGAGAAGATCAGGATCATACGCAGGCATGTGGATGAACTCATAGTTCTTGATGAGGTTGTACGCTTGCCCGTGATTAGGCGAGGTAGTAACGGTCACTGATAGGTGGGACCAGGTCATCAGTCAGCGTTGATCGGTCAATGGTCAACGTGATCGGGCTTAACTAGGCCTAATGTGCTAGGTCATGGGCTGGATATGGGCCAGGTTGGGCCAAGCCGGGCCCGAACACGTGTCAAACGCACAAGCGGCCACGTGGCGCGCACGGGCCGCTACTAGGCTCAGTCCATAGGGCTCGGCGCATGGTGGGAGCGGGGCTGGTGCACCGTGGTCCATAGACTTGGTCTACGGTGGACCAGGTCCATGTGCGGGGCTAGTATGGGTGGTGCTCGGTGCATCGGGTGCACACGGGATCAGGTAGGGATGTGGTGGTTCCCTCTCTCTCTTACGGCAGTGCTCTGACCGATGGCAAGCTCATGCCTTTTTGCATTGTGGTGGCTTAGAGGGCTAGCTAAGGGGGTCTACACCATCATGAGGTCATAGGGAACTCCATGGTGGGCCAACGACGGTGACTTGGAGGCTCGGGCGCCCGGCGTAGGCGTCATGGCGGACGACGGTGGCACGCGTCGATGGCAAGGGTGCCAGAGTTGTTGGCACAGCCCAAGCGAGGCTTCTACAGCTTCTGGGTGCTCTAGCAAGCATGGCTAGGGTACCAGGTGAAGCTCCAAGGGCTCCAATGAGGTTGGCCATGGTAGAAGTGGCTCGACGACAGCGGAGGGTTGCAGTCAGGCGATAGGGGGGGCTAGACGACTCATCGATGATGACCTAAGGGCACGGCAGAGTCCACACCATGACAAGGTGCGTGGTGGAGCTCCGATGACCGCACGACTTCAATGGCAAGGGCAAGACAGGGGCTTTTCCTCCAACCAGCTAGTCAGTGGGGTGCACGAGGTCATGGCGAACATCATCATCTCCTCCTCATGACGTGAGGTGGCTGAGATCATCGGGACCATCCACGACTCAATGGCGCTCCAACGTGTGGCCACACCAGCGAGGTGAGGATGGCTATGACATCCATCCACGGTGGTTCGGGAACCGCTATCAGCCTAGCATGGCTAGAACATCCCCGGCGTGGTGGCGGCATTGGCGCACGGTGGTCCAGTGAGGCGGATATGACCAGCGGCCCTCAGTGCTCCTCCTGTCCTCCTATCTAGCGCCCGATGTGTCCCTCGATGAGGCGAAGCTTGCCAAGGCACTTCTCTTGACTCTACTAGCATGAGGTGGCCAGAATAGGGCAGCAAAGTGATGGATGCCAGCCATGGCGACGGCGGTGGGTGCGCTATGTTGGCGCTAGCGTTCCCAAGTGCTAGTGGCTCGGCAAGGCCAGGCCTTGGCTCATGTGCGTGTGTGCATGTGTGTAGATCATCAAAATGGTGAGAAAGACCGGCTTTTGGTTCTCCTAAGGGGGAGAACATGGCGGCACGACATGGCGTGACCACTACGGTGAGATACACGATGAGCAAAGGAAGTAGCGGCTCACCATGGGGCCTGGGGTGGTAGGCTAGCGGTGCAGTGGTGAGTCGAGGCTGTGGCAAGGTGGTGTAGTGTCATGCCGAGCCACTACGGCGAGGAAGACAATTGTGGCACCGTCTTCTTCTCCAGCGATGGCTCCTTGGTGGTAGTGGCGTGGTCATCCTCCTTCTCCTTCCCTCCTCCCTTCTCCTTCCCTTCTCTCAGTCTTGGTGAGTGGTTGGAGAAGCCACTAGTGGTCGTGGGCGATGGAAGGGCCCTTAGGGCACCGGTGTGCCCTTTTATAGGGAGCTCACGGCCATGGCGGCTGATGGATGGTGGATGGAGAGGAAGGGGGTACGTGGAGAGTGATCAGGGGCTCCAGCTTAGGGTTTTGGACTGCGGGGGTGAGCGCGGCTGCCTTGGTGCTCCCATTTTTGAACGACACCAGTTAAGGCAGGTATGGTGGTGGTAGAGGGGCACAGCAGGGTGGAGGCCATGGCGCTCGAATTAGCGAGTAGGTAGGCACCAGCTAGGGCAGGTGGTGGCGCGGATCACTGATGTGGCAGCCATCTAGGGCATGCGTGAGGCGGTAGTTGACAAGAACGGCCGTGATGGCCTTCACCATTCTCGGCTTCACATTGGTTTTGGGCGCGACAAAAAGTAGAGAAGGGAGGTGAGGAAGGGGATGACAGGTGAGGTCCACTGTATAGCGGCTCAGGCGACGGGCAACATGGGCGTAGGTGTGGGCTATTGCTGGGTCACCCGGTTGTGTGAGCGCGAGCGTGGGCACGGGTAGAGCTAGGCCATGGCATTGGCTGGGCTGGCTGGCGGCGCACGCATGGGAGCGGGCGCAAGTGCTGGGCTGCATGGGTGACGTGGGTCGGTGGGACTAGGCTGCCTGCTGTGGCTAGGCTGCTTTGCTCTTTTTATTTTCATCACTTTTCCAATTCCTTTTCTATTTCTATTTCTATTTCTATTTCCACACTATACCTAGGGCTCCTATGCATGTATACATGTGTTGCCAACATATATACATCCTAGTGGGGTCCACTAAAGGTCATCTAGGGCTTTAGGGTCCAAGCCAAGGATTGGCAACTCACACACACAATTTATTTATAAAGGTTGGATTGATTTTATTACATCACATAAAATCATGAAGAAGCAACTCACATGTTGAATTAAATGCAAAATGCTCAACCATGCTAACTTGGTTCTACTTGTGCAACTACATGGGTCGTTTCCTAGTATGCACACTCATCATGCATGGGTTTTGTTAGAAAAAATTTTAAGTTCGGATTTTTGGGTTATTGGAAAACCTAGGTTGTTACACACCTTCTCATAATGTTCCACTCACTTCATGAGCAAATCCATCTTAGCTGCAAGCATGTTAATTTCTTTAATTGAATGCATACCTCGTTTACAGGGTTGGAGTCGATCGTCGCACCATCCTTGGTTGGAGACATCTTCTCGATCAGCGTCTTTGCATACACTTAGCGAAAAGAATGCACACCAGCAGCAGCATTTAAATGGCTCCTATCTAATGGCACTAATCCATGGTAGAAGTTCTAGATCAAAAGCCATTCTTCCATGCCATGGTGTGGGCATGCAGAGACATACTCTTGCATCCGTTCCCAAGCTTCGAGAATCGATTCATCTGCTGGTTGTTGAAAACTAGAGATTTTATTGCGCAGAGCATTAGTCTTCCCCATGGGGAAAAACTTAACTAGAAAAGCATTGGAACACTTGTCCCATGTATCTACAGCATTGCGGTTAGAGTAAAACCATTGCTTAGCCTTTCCTATTAAAGAAAAGGGGAAAGGCGAAGACGTATAGCCTCTTGGCTCACTCCCTTAATGGTGAATGTGCTACAAATCTCCAAGAAATGTTGGAGGTGAGTATTCGCACCCTCGTGGGTTTTCCCACTGAACGGATTAGCTTGAACCATCATAATTAATGCTAGCTTAAGCTCAAAGTTAGCATCCCCATTGATAACGTTGGGTTCGGTGGCTACATTAGCAGCCAAGGGTGCAAAAAATCACGAATGGACTTGTCGCCCATGATCATGAAGGGTAGTGATAGGATATGAGGAAAAGAGGATAAACTACTTAGGATAACTAAAAACAACCTAGCTAACAAATTTAACCTTATAAATCTAAGGCCAGTTGCCTTCCCTGGCAACGGTGCCAGAAATGCTTATTGATATTTCTTAACGACTATTGGAGAATTCTGCAAACGCATAGAACTATCGCGTAGAACTTCGCTCAGTGATTACCGAGTGTTGAATTTATAATTTATCCCATAAGAAGGCGGAAGGCTAGAATTTATAAGTGGACTAGGATTTGCTAGAGGAAGGCTTGTGTTGATCCTAGGTAGGTGAACAATAGTGAAGGATGAGTGTGAACGACCTAAACTAACTACTACTAACTAGCTAACCAGAGATAGCTAGTTGGGACAGCGAGCGATATATCTTTCTAGTAACTAAGGGTAAACAAATAACTAGGAGAAATACGATAGTACTTCAGGGCACAACCTGCCTACCAACTAGGTGAGTGAATAAACAAGGTCTGCCACGAGCCCTATGATTTAATAACTAGACCTATCATGGTCGAATACAAAGGATGGACAAGATTGTCACCACTTGCAACCTACCACAATCTATCTGGAGGCCTAGCCGTATCCATAGGTAATCTATAGCCTAAGCACCATGCTTAATCTATAAACTTACTACTTCAATCCGAGCTTTGATGAAATGAGATCAAAGCACCCTAAATAGATGGTGGAACCGGTACTAACGAAAGACTACTAATGATAAGATAACATATTCTACTAATGCCAAACAACAAGCACCTAAGCTCACTAATGATGAACACTAATGACTAAGTACTGAAAGTAAAGCAAGCAATACTAGAATAAAGTACTGAAATAAATACTGAAGAAAGTAATGCAGAAATGAAAGAATTACAAAGGAGCTATACCAGACCCAGAAGACTCTTCCAGACTCCGAGAAGCTCCGCTCTTACTCTACTCCACTACTAGACTACTACTCTATAGCAAAAGCTAAGCTAGAAAGCTAAGAGAAGCTTGGAGAGCTTGGAAATGAATGGGGCACTTCTCCAACGAGCTCCACACCCGCTATTTATAGTGTATAGTGAGGGGAGGGGTATTTGTAGGCAATGGCAAGGTTGGTGGAGGACCTAGGGTGCCGGGCGGCACTAGGGGGCACCGGTCGGCCCTCCATTCCACCGCGTTATGATCCAACAGCGATGGTTGGCTCCCAATGGTGGTTACTTGGACAGCACATGTCAAAAATCAGACGGGAAGTCGGTTGTGAAGGCTCCAAGTCTATGACAATGGGCCCATGGATCCATGGCCTCTCCATCATGACCCTTGGTCGGAACCAACTTAAATAAACGCTTGGTATTGGTTCTAGAGGGACTCCCATGGATCGTTGATGTGGCAAAGTGCCCAGGTGGCACCAGGTGGGGCCGAGTGGTGCCTAAGTGGCGTTGGGTGGCACTGCCCATTGGGCCCAGGTGGCCCTGCCATGTCTACTTGCTCCATATGTCCATGTTCTTCACCATTTTGGCCTATTTTTTCCATATTTCCTACATACAAATAATTCTACAAGCACAAGTGGAACTAGGTGAATTATAAACATAATTCTACACATGTGATGATGATTTACCTCACTTTACCATGCTTTTGGGTGAAATGTTGATGGTCAAATGGGGTGTTAGTGATCATCAACAGCTACTCCATCGCCTCATCAGCGATCCGCATGATGTTCCTTGGCCACTGTTGGATGAAACTGCTATAGAACCGACTTGGAATGGATGCTTGAGATCATCTGAGGTGCATGGCGGCATGCTAGAAGTCGGTGGAGGTGATTGGGCCACTGAGGGTCATCGGGCGGACTACTGAGTGCACCGGCCGATGCCTCACTAAGGGCTAGGCCCCCCATCTTCTATATGGTGGCCCCCAAGTGATGTTAAGTGTGGGTATGAGTGAGTTTTGTGCATTTGGTCACCAATGGTTTGATGGTGGGACCATGGATCCTTGTACTTCCATCCTGGAGCATTGATCGACCAACCGACTCGCCACCAATAGATGGATTCACTTGGGAGTGTGTTGCTGTGGATCAATGATGTGGAGAGGGGTTGGTGAAAGTGCAATCAAGCCCTAATTGTGGGTTTTGGTAATAATGACCACACAATTAGAGAACTAATGAGATTTATTGAGATGACAAGAGAGAATTCATGTTTGAGGATGCTACACGAAACGGAGGAGCCCCCAATTACAAATGTAGATGGCTTCAAACTCAAAGGAGGTTTAAATTCTTTTATATTTTGAATTTGAGTATAGAAAAAGTCGTGCTATAAAGAGGGACACAATGCTTAAGCTAATATGTGCTACCAAGTGCACAAACATACACATGCATCCTCAGATTCACAGCCAAGACAGTCTACACTTCATTCATACCCTTGCTGTCTTGCGTGGTGCGGCACTGCCGCACTTGAAGAGAGGCACTGTCGACTCCACGACTCGCCGCTAGCTACTCTACCTCTATCCTGGCCGTGGCTCCTTTGGCCCCCTCCTAGCTCTGACCTGGCAGGCGAACCGTGTGCTCCTCCGCTGAGCGAGACAGGGATCCCAGCCTCCCTCCTCTCCTCCACAACCTGTAGGGGAGGGACTGCAAGAGTCACCTGCGACCTAGCCTCTGCCGACACCACGAGGATTGCTGCCATCATGGCCGCCTCTGTGCTCACGACCAGTCAGGAAGACGCAACCCCCATTAAGGAAGGTCGCACCGCCACCAGCCTGCTTCCCCCTTCGCTCATCGCAACCCACCACAGGCTGGGTCTCCACTCTTCTCGCATGGGAGGTGGGGAGTTCCCTAGCCCTGCTAGCTCTTGGCTGCTGCAAAAAAAGGCACAAGCATAGGTTAGTCACACTCAAAAACTCAACTATGAGAACAAAGTGAAGCATGAATACATACCCAGACGAAAGCGGCAGAACCTTGAAGCCCCGATGGGCTGATGATGAGCCAACTGGACGAGGATCACTCGAGGGTCACGACCCACACCCCCTCAGATCAACCGAGAGTGGGGGCAACCAGGCCGGTCCCTGTTCATCTCGCAAATGGCCGTGGCCGCCTGCTCATGGCGAAACCACTGGAGCAACTGGCGGGGCATCTCCCCATTGGAGGTTGCGCACACGTGTTGACCCCGAAGACATAGGGGAACGATCATGTCCCCCCGACAAACTAGCGTGCTCCATCACACTCGGAGCAGGGGGCCATGAAGCCAACAACGCCTCCAAAGGGTGCGGCGACCAAGCCCATTTCGCCTCCTTTTCGCGGGTGGCATCCTCACCCACGACGCATTTCCTTGACTCAGTGCGTGTCTCCGTACTGCGCCCACAGCCGATAGGTGCAGCCGTAGGCATGTGGTGCTCCACCAAGACCATGGCAGCACCCTCATCTCCCTCATCCTCCAAGGAACCCGAGTCATAGCCTGACTCCGTGGGGTCCTCTGACTCGAGCTACTCCTCCACTTCCTCCCGGTGCTCGCCGCCATGGAACCACCGATTGATCTCCTCCTTCTCAAACCTCCTCTAGACCTTCTCAGTTTTCTTCTTCTTCTTGGCAAGTGCGGCCTCCCTCTAGGCGGCTTACCAAGCCACACCTTCCACCCCCTCTCAGAAGATGCGGCTGGGATTTATACCCCGCGAGCCCCTATGAAACAAGCGGCTTAAAATCGATCTAAAGATCAAAATAGAAAGGAAAAAGGTCACGGGAAAGGAGTATACCAGATCGGATAGCTTCATGGCATGGAGAGGTCTAGGCATCCCATCGAGCAGCTCATCATCCCCCAACTATAGCACCTGATCGAGATAACTCTAGACTTCATCCCTTGACAACTCCTCCGATGACACATGGTCGAGATCCATCGGGCTAGAGTATTCCCACATCGGTCGCATTCTCTCCGCTAACGGGGCAACCCAAAGGCGGAAGAAGGTATGGAAGACCTGCAACCCATTGAGGCCATGCCACATGAGCCTCTGAAGCTCCGTCTCGATGATCCTCTAGCTTGTTCTGTCGATAGGTAGGACGCCACGACCAGCTTTCCCTCCTCTTAGACCTCTCCCTAGTGAACATCGAGAATGGCACCTCCGTCAGGTTCCTAATGTAGAACCACTTGTCGTGTCATCCCCAGTTAGAGTCATTGGGGGAGTATGCCCGGTAGGGGACCGATGGCTTAGGATGCTTCTACAGGGCAAACCCACTGACCGGAGCGATTCTAGGTGGTTTCCCCTTGGACAGGGCCCGCCCATTGAAGATCCATCAGAAGAGGTCCACGTGTGGCTCCATCCCGAGGAAGGCCTCACAGACAGTGACGAAGCCGGTGATGTGCAGCATCCCAGTCAGGTTGAGTTGCTGCAACTCTAGGCCCCACTCATTGAGGAGCCCATGCAGGAACCAGTGTGTGGGGTACCCGAGCCTGTGCTTGTGGAAGGCAAGGAAGGAGATGACCTCGTTGGCCTAGGGTTGCGAAACAACCTCCCCCAGTGCAGGAACCCTCCAATACGCCACTTCCTTTGATGGGAGTAGCCCCTTCTCGGTGAAGGTGGCCAGCACCTCCTCATCCACGTTGGAAGGCTTCCAGTTCAACATCGCACCATGGATCTATGAGCGAATCTGTAAGTTTTTCCTCTCCCTCGCTCTGCTCTCCTCTCCCTAGAAACCCCCATGGCACATGAAGGTGCTTAGCAAGAAGAAGGAAGAGGAAGCGGCGGTGGCGAATGAAAGGCGAAGAGATGGGAGAAAAAACCGTATTTAAATGTGAAAGGACGTGTGGCCAGACGTGGCCTGGCTGACGGGATGCGCCTACCTAATGGAACATCGCTTGGCTAGCGGTATGTGGCCTTGGTAGGGCTCACCACTACCATAACCCAGGCATAGGAAACGAGGTGTAGCCACATGCAAACGACCCTCCACCTTCCTAGTAAAGGTTTGGAGGGGCCCACCGACGGAATCTCCATCGAGGAGAAGCCAGCCGGTCACCCAAGTCGATCAAACAGCTCGAGCAGCTGCCGAGAAACAAGTAAGGAGCAATGGGATGCCCCATGCAGGTTATGCCAACTTTGTCATGAACGATGAACCCGGATTCCACTTGGACATATCCGATAGGAGCTCCCTGAACCTGTCACTCCAACTATCGAGGTAACTTTACTAACCCCCATTTTACTTTTCTAGTGCATGAGCATTCATTCATCCATTCTCATGCATTCATACATTTAGTCATATATTCATCCATACATTCATCCCATACGTGCAAGCATTGCATATGCAATTGTTGCATCACAATGCTTCGCATCGCTTCATGAAGCGGTAGTTGTCTCATTCGATATGAGGGTTCAAAGGCCAGCCAGCAAAGGGCTCAAGGCTGCCTCGCATTAAACAAAGCCAGGGGAGAAAACGCAGATGATCCCTAGTGGCCCTCGCCTCATCTTGACCTTCTCGTTCGATCCTGTCCTCAAGCCATGCCCACAGAATCTCCATCGATGGGAGGCCAGCAGGCCACCTAAGTCGATCTTCGGAACGGCTCAGGCATCTACCAGGAGGTGGGTTAAGGAGTAGTGGAATGTCACATGAGGGCTATGCACATTAGTGAGCTCACCAAGCGCGTCACTCGAGCCATCGAGGCAAGCGACGTTAGCTCAACTCCTCTAGTTGCTAAAACAGCAAACGGGGTGACGCACGAAACTCGACTGACCCCTACCGAGCCCAACGGGGCTTGGGGGCTCAGGCCACCCGACCATGACTCAGGAATCCAATTGATCGCGTAGGTCGCGGGCGGGATGAACATGGGCAAACACCCCAACTGGCAGGAACACAGAAGTCTGTGGCCCCAGGAAAGAGTACTAAGGTGCTCAGCCTCCGACCGACTCACCAATCGGCTACAAGCTTGGAGGCCACACCCACTAGATGTGCTCACATGCACCCACCAAAAGATGGACTACTGACGAGTTCCTCCCCCTTTGGGGGATGGGCGCCTATGTCTACTCGGCGCGCCTCCGCGGCCTTTGCCGGTCCCCTCATTAGGGGTTGGGTGCCAATATCTCCCCAGCGCGCCTTCACGGCCTTCACTAGTCCTCCCCGTGGAGGCGGGGTGCCTAAATCCTACTTGGTTACCCTATGCGGAACAACAAACTAAGGAGGAAAATGCTAAAGTTCCAATAAACAGCCTGCCTCCATGGCGCAATGGGCACAGGAATTAAAAAGCAAATACAAGCTTTCATTAAGCTAAAGACACAAGCCCCAAGCTTTTACAATAACACGCAAAGCGTGTGTGAATAGCCCTGGGACTGCTCCACACCTTGGGGCATGAAGCGGAACAAGGGAGCCAAGATCCTTGTTCTCTCACTACAATGCTCTCCTTCCTCTCTCTGTCCTCTGATCTAGAATTCGGGACAGGGGCCCATTCGAGACGTACGATGCTCTCTCCTTACAAGTGATCTTCTAGCATCATACTCCCGTGCAGAAACTCAATAGCCCCTTCATGGCTTTACAGAAGCCCCAAAGGGGCTCGGGGGCTCCTGTTAGGTTCATAAACCTAGGGTCCCCAATGGACCCGCTTCCTTGCAATACTTGGCCCAGCAGGCCACGTAGCGATAGCACGCGTCTGGGCCAGCCCAAATACACAATGATAGGCCGAGACCACGATCCGGTCCCCGACCGGCACCTCCAGCCAGGAGACCTGGCTAGAATGCCGATTGAAAGGCCTGGCCGAGGTGGGACCATAGTCCGACTCCGACCCCATTCCTTCGACTGAGGATATGTTGGACCTTTGCTCGCCTCTCTCTCCCTACCGACATGGTCAAGGCCGACTAGGAACGACTGACTAGGATGCCTACTCGGTGCAGGCCCGGGGAGCAGGCAGAGCAGATAAGGTAAGGCGCTCAAGTCAACCACAATACCAAGGACCATACCCTACCATGCCTTACACACCTATAGGACAATGCTATCAGGCCATGTCAGACGGACACTATACAGCCTGCCAGACGCGGTAGAGCACAAACAGTTTGTGGGCGCCATCGTTTGCCATCCCAAGCGAACACTGTGCAGCCTGCTAGGTCATGAATAGTAAGGTGGGCCAACACTGTGCAGCCTGCCAGGTACAGCAGGTCATGAATAGTAAGGTGGGCAATGGCGTGCCACACCCGATGACGTGGGCAACAAGACTAGGTAGCACACGCACACACTCTCTCCCTTTCCATCTTGGACTTGTAAGGCCATCCCCTTCAACTATAAAAGGGTATGCACTCTCTCCTCTGAGGACTATAGCTCAATAGCTCTAGAACTCGATAGCTACATAGTTTACATGCTCTCAACAGCTGATAAGCTCAGACACACAGAGCATACGTTGTAATACTTAGCGCACGTTTAAGCATCCATCACTCTGTTCCACTCGGTTCTGAGTCAAACCGAGCCTCTAACACCCCCTTCTCATTCCTTACTCGTTTGCAACCCCATAGCAAACTTTGAGCACCTAGGCTCAGGAATAAAGTCATCGACTGACTAAAACTAGACATAGGGCACGTTGCCTGAACTAGTATAAATCATGTGTCATCGCATGCTAGGCCACATCCGATCACAGCGCACGGCAAAATTACAAATATTTACTTGTCGGCCACATTTTGCACCAACAGTATGTGAGTGGTTAAGGCACTAGGTGTTGGTAATGTGGTAACAATAGGGGAGATCTTGGTGTGCGCTTTGGTGTGTGGTAAGGGTTGAGTCGATCAGGCAGGATCTTATGACAAGTCATTGGACGAGTCTTGCTGGGTGGTGCGACATGGGCATCCCCTATGAGAGTTACCTATGGCGGGTGCATGTGAGACAAGGAGATCTTGGGGTGGAGTGTCTTTGTGGGATGAAGCCCTAGGATGGAGGTGTCATCGAGGCATGGGGTGTTGGTTATCCCCTTTGAGAAGATATCATGTCCAGTCCCTCTAAGGACTAGTATGTCTAGAGAACCAGATCATAGGACCCTACGTAGACACCACTTGCTCCTGAATGGGCGGAGGACAATTACCCGACCAACTAGGATGGTGCCATTACTACTAGGTTGGAAGTGGATAGTGTAGGGAGGTACGGGCATATGGCCCACACCCTCCTAAGATAGCATAGTGACCTCTGGGGGCCCGGTACTATGTCTCACAGTCTTAGCCTGCCAGTGGACTTCAGGGTCGCCCAAGGCTGAGTGGTAGGATGGCATCATACCGGTTGGGAGGGTGTCGGTATCAGCCTAGGCGGGGCACCACCGATGATGGTGATCTTGTGGTTCTAGGTGTACACACTCTGCATAGTTGATCGATCTATACGTATACCCGCGTCCTTGGATATGGACATTCATATGACCTATGCTTCCATTGATTAGTGAGTGGAGTCCTTTCTTCTCTCCCCCTAGGCTCTTGTGTTGGTCTCCGGCTTTGGCCGATGAGGCAAGGTACGAGTGGGAGTCGTCCATATTGCCTAGAGAGTGCGAGAGTGGTGAGATGTGTGTGATGGGATAGGAGAACGTATGGATGAGATGGGTTAAAACTTTATGAATTATTATTAAAACTTGACATACTCCCATAGAAAACTATAGACACAAATAGGTCTTTCACTCTACCCTTGCATTCCACCACCACAAAGCAAACACAAAGCATAGGGTGGGAGCCAGTGGCCAGTACAAATCATACTGATAATTGTTTGATAGGTTCTGAGCCCGAGTATGACTACCATGGAGACGGTTGTGAGGATTAGAGGTCTTGTTCCTGCGCTCAAGTTTGGTTGAGAAGATGGAGTCAACGTCCGTTGCCTTTCTACTTGATGCTATTCTGGATGTTGTATGCTCTGAGTGATTCTGCTAAGTGGCAATAGAATAATGAGCAAACCTTGTTATTTGTACTCTCTTTAAGATAGGAATTCGATGTATGACTATGATATCGACTGTTATTTGATAACGTGATGGGATGATCACCTAGGACTATCACATTATACTTTGAATCTATGGATTTCCCTTTGAGGAAATTGAGATTTCAGTTGGTATTAGAGCCATACTTGCCCTAGGACGAGACCCTTAGAATTGGATGGTAGAAATAGGAGTGTAACTTATCTTTTTTAGTTATATATACCGACCTTGCATCTTTTTATGCATGGCTTATCTTTTTCTAGTCTACTAATTCCCTTTTATGGACCGATTTATAGATGGCACCAGTAGTTGAGCTTCCCATCGATGGTCTGAGCTACCGAGGTTTTGCTCAAATGGTCTATGACGTCCTCAAGGAGCTTGGTGTCCCTATCGAGCAGGTCAAGTACGTCTATCATGGCAAGCCAGGACCCGACAGACTATAGGGCCACATCATCATCCCCTTAGGATTCCTGCGAGTGAGACCCTACCAGAGCTGCATGCCTTCCAGGAGCTACAGGTGGATACCTCCATCGCAGCATGTGTCCAATCCGTTTTGTGTTCGGCCCTTCGCCGCATGATGCGTGACACCCACGAGCACCTCAGGAGGGGACCATACCGCTTGCTTGCCTGAGCCTTGGACCTTACCTAGAGTACCAGGAGGTAGGCCATGGCCACTAAGCAGACTGTCTACACCGAGGAGGGCCCTTGCCTTTAGGTGTCCAGATAGTACATCCTCTACCAGGACAGGTACATCATGGAGGTCGAGACATAGAACCGTCGGTACCAAGACATGCTGTTCTAGGCTGACAAGGCCTTCCTAGAGGAAGAGAAGAAGAAGGAAGTACTCAAGGAGACCATCCGTTGGAGCGTGAGGGCTACGACCGCATGGAGGCCTACTACAAGGCATGTGAGCGCAAGCTAAAGGAGGAGATTGTAGATCTGAGAGACAAGGCTAGAGACTTTGGGCTCCGCAATGACTACTTAGACTACAAGGTGTTTGAGCTTGAGGATGCCCTCAAGCGCAAGAAGAGGTGCCTAAGGGATCACATTGAGATGGAGAAGAGGTATGGTTTCAGGAAGATGATGCTGGAGAGCCATTGCAACATGTTGGAGAGGGAGCTGGTTTAGTTGAGCATTAACACCGCTCACAACCAGCGCCACCTTATTGAGTACATGAAGTACATGGAATTCTAGAAGGATAGGGTAGATAGGATAAGCCAGGCATGGGTTGACACTGACATCAGGCGAGTCAAGGAGTTTAAGGAGATGTAGAGGTTCCTACCCCCTAAGTCACCCAAGAGGCCACACAAGGAGTGCTTCCGGGTTGAGCCCACTAAGCTCAATCTAAAGGCATGCCCTTCCAAGGACTACCCCAAGGCCCCGAAGACCAAGCAGTTGGAGGAGGCCCTAAGTACATCTTGAGGATGCACCGCACCGATGCAGAGCTCCAGGAGATGGATGCTAGCACTTCACCACCACCTAGTCAGACTTAGCTTCGTAGTGATGCTCTAACAATGTAGTAGTCATAGTGTTGATGATGAGTCCTGTATGGCTATAAGACATAAGTCACTTTTAGGAATAGAGTAGAATGTCCTTCTTTTGGAACCTATGTGTGTGTAGTAAGATTCCCCATGAGTTTCTAGTGTAGCTGCTGGAGACATTGCCATGAAATAAACTCAAGTAATGAATGTTTGGATCTTAATGCTTCTTATGGTTGTTCCTGCTTCTTTGTTTGAGTGTTTGGCTAGAATTAAATCATTAATTGAATTGCTAATAAATCATGTAACCACTTGATAATAACTTGTAACCTAAAGTTTGTAGCAAAGATGTCATGTCGCCGCTTAGAACATCTAAGCCATCGCTCTCCGTCCCCCATGGCGGTGGTCATGGTCATGGCCATGGGTGTGGAGGAGGACACGCTGACGCCTGTGCTGCCCTCAACCTCGAGGAGGAGGTACTGCCTGCTGGAGAGCAGCACATGGAGGAGCCAATCCTGGAGGAGCAAGGCACAGCGCAGCCTAGGGATGAGGATGCTCCACCTAGGGGCGATGATGCTCCACCACCACCACCACTTCTGTCTGAGGTGATGGACTACTAGATACGTCTCATGGAGACACTAGCTGAGGAGCTATTGTGACACAATGGGGGACCACCCAACAACTTTTAGAGGAAGTTGGAGGGTTTCCTCAAGCTAAGGCCCCCCTACCTTCGATAGCTCGAATGATGACCCCATCGCCACCAAGGACTGGTTGCGTGAGATGGAGAAGAAGCTAGACCTAACCACCTGCTCCGATGAGGAGTGTGTTGGAGTCACAGCCCACCAGCTCACTAGTGTTGCACATGCATAGTGGGACAGCTACTATGACACCCATGATGACCCTACGCACATCTCATGGGAGGAGTTCACTAAAGCCTTCCGCGAGCACCACGTACCCGAGGGCATGATGGATGCCAAAGTGGAAGAGTTCCACAACATTTCCCAGGGATCCCAAAAGATCCAGGAGTACGCCAACCGCTTCACTCACCTTCTTAGAGCCCTAGCACATGGAAGACCGCTATGCCCACCGCCACAGGCAGCGTGCCCTTCACTTGCTTTGGCTATGGTCAGTCGGGCCACAAGGTCACTAACTGCACTATGAAGAATGCTGCACCACCTGCTCCAACCCTAGCAAGACAGGCTTCGGTTCAGGGTACGCCACACAAGAACATTGCTGGAGCCGCTCATGGTCACCTCACCCATATGACCGCGGAGGACGCCTCGAACGCCCTCGATGTGGTGTACGGTATGTTCATTGTGCATGGAGCTACAACTTCAGTACTGTTTGATTCAGGTGCTACCTATTCTTACATATCTGCCAAGTTTGCATGAGAGCATAGCATACTAGTGACTCCACACAAGGAGTCTATAGACACTAGTTCACCCTATGCATGAAGAGATGTCATGGAGTGAGCATCATCATTGTGGGTCACCCTTTTCTAGCCAATCTTACCTTGCTTCCCTCTAATGGACTGGATGTCATACTAGGGATGGATTGGCTGACTCAACACAAGGGAGTAATATCTTGCTCACCACGGTATGTGGAGATAACACTCCTGAGTGGTCACGTAATCCGATGTGATCCCAACCTCGACAGGATAGTTTCCACGTTGTGTGCCTTGGAAGCCAAGTTAGTTGAGGAGGTGCCCATAGTATGTAAGTACCCTGATGTGTTCCCCGAAGAGCTGCCCTACTATGTGTCGGTTGACAAGCTAGAGGAACTCAAGAAACAGCTTAGGGAGTTGTCTGATAAGGGGTACATTAGGCACAGTGCTTCACCCTAGGGTTCCCCTATCTTGTTTGTGAAGAAGAAGGATGGTTCCATGAGGATGTGCATTGACTACTAGAACTTGAATGCCGTGACTGTCAAGAACAAGTACCCACTGTCGAGGATAGATGATCTATTATACCAGCTAAGGAATGCCAAGTTCTTTTCTAAGATTGATCTCTGATCTGGGTACCATCAAATGAATATCAGGACTAAGGACATTCCCAAGATAGCCTTTATCACTAGGTATGGGCAGTATGAGTTCACTGTTGTATTCTTTGGACAAACCAATTCCCCCGCCTACTTCATGAATATGATGAACAAGGTGTTCATGGAGGAGTTGGATAAGTTAGTGGTGGTATTCATCGATGACATTCTTATCTATTCGGCCATTGCAGAAGAACATGAGCAGCATCTAAGAGTAGTGCTAGAGAAGCTAAGACAGAATTAGTTGTATGCCAAGTTCAGCAGGTATGAATTTTGGCTTGAAGAAGTCGCCTTCTTAGGTAACATTCTCACTGCTAAGGGAGTAGCTGTTGATCCCGCCAAGATTGAAGCTATAAAAGAATGGGAACAACCCCACAATTCGACTGATATCCAAAGTTTCCTTGGGTTGGCAGGATATTACCGCTGCTTCATTGAGGACTTTTCCAAGATAGCCAATCTGATGACCAACCTTCTAAAGAAGACCAATAAGTTTGAGTGGACGCCCAAGTATGAGCAAAGCTTCCAGATCTTGAAATAGAAGCTTGCCACCACTCCTGTGTTAGCATTGCCTGACATTCAACAAGACTTTGTGGTCTATTGTGATGGGTCTAGATAGGGACTCGGCTGTGTTCTGATGCAAAATGTGAGAGTTATAGCTTATGCTTTCCGCTAGCTAAAGGACCATGAGCAATGCTACCCTACCAATGATCTTGAGCCTGTAGTTGTTGTGCACGCCCTGAAGATCTGGAGACACTATCTGATCGGGAACAAATGTGACATCTACACCGATCATAAGATCCTAAAGTACTTTTTCACTCAAGAGGATCTAAACATGAGATAGCACCGATGGCTAGAGCTGATTAAGGACTACAACCTAGAGATACACTATCACCCAGGTAAAGCCAATGTAATCGTAGATGCCCTGAGCTGTAAGAGCTATTGCCATAGTTTGTTGGTAGAAGCCATACCACCAGAGCTGAGATAAGAGATGGAGGACCTACAACTCGAAATACTCCCAAAGGGAATGCTGAATGAGCTTCGAGTGTAGTACAATCTTGAAGATCAAATCTACAAAGCCCAGCAAGAATGCCCCAAAATCTAAGAAATCTGAGAGCTCATGGAGCTAGGCAAGTGTCCTGAGTTCAGAGAAGATGAATAGGGAGTGTATTGGTACAATGATAGAATCTGTGTACCCTCTGATGCAGCCTTGTGAGAGGAGATCCTAGCCAAGGGTCATGACTCTAAGTATTGTATCCACCCAGGGAGTACCAAGATGTATGCTGACTTGAAGAAGCTTTTCTGGTGGAAGAATATGAAAGCTGATATTGCAAGGCATGTCGCGTGTTGCGACATCTGCAATAGGATCAAGGCTGAACACCAAAGACTGGTAGGACTGTTGAAGCCCTTAGATGTTCCGATGTGGAAGTGGGAAAGCATATCCATGGACTTTATAGTGGGTTTACCTCAAACCTCGAAAGGCCATGACTCGACCTGGGTAATTATTGATAGATTGACCAAGGTAGCTCACTTCATAGCTGTGAGGAATGACTATAGAACTGTGAAGCTCACAGATCTCTATGTGGATAACATTCTTAGGCTTCACGGATCCCCTGTGACCATAGTGTTTGATTGAGGGATGCAATATGTGTCCAAGTTCTGGAAGAGTCTCCATAAGCCAATCGGGGCTCGACTAGATTATAGCATCGCTTACCAACCTCACACGGATGGCCAGATAGAGAGAGTGAACCAGATCTTGGAGGATATGCTCTGAGCTTGTGTTCTAAAATATGGGTCTAATTGGGAGAATAGTTTGCCACACGTAGAGTTTTCTTACAACAACAGCTACTAGGCTAGTCTCAAGATGTCACCATTTGAGGCCTTGTATGGGAGGAAGTGTAGGACCCCTCTGATGTGGTTAGAAGTCAGGGAGAGATCATTCTTTGGCCCTGCAAAGATCAAGGATGCTAAGGAAGGAGTTGCCCAAATGCGAGAGAATCTGAGAATTGCTCAAAGCTGACAGAATAGTTACGTAGATAAAAGGCAAAGAGACCTTGAGTTCAAAGTTGGGGACTATGTTTATCTCAAAGTCTCCCCACTACGAGGCACCATCAGGTTCCATGTGAAAGGGAAGTTGGCTCCAAGGTATGTAGGACCTTACCAGATTTGTCAGAGAGTTGGCAAGCTAACCTACGAGTTAGAACTACCTGAGGAATTGACTAGAGTGCACCCAGTGTTCCATGTATCTCAACTATGCAAGTGCTTGAAGCTACAAGATGAGCAAGTACCTATAGAGGCACTTGATATATAGGACACTATAGAGTACAAGGAGCACCCGATACAGATACTTGACAGAGCCGAGAAGGAAACTAGAAGCACGATCATACCTATGTTCAAGGTTCAGTGGAGCAACCACACTGAACGAGAAGCCACTTGGGAGAAAAAGTTAGAACTTCAGATGTTTTACCCCTACCTCTTTGAAAGGTACATCTCACCTTAAATCTCGAGACGAGATTCCTGTGAGGGGGAAGGACTATAACAACCTAGGTTTTCCAATAACCCAAAAATCTGAACTTAAAAAAATTGTCTAACAAAATCCATGCATGGTGAGTGTGCAAACTAGGAAACCACCCTTGTAGCTACACAAGTAGGTCCCAAGTTAGCATGGTTGAGCATTTGCATATTAAACAAACTTGTGAGTTGCTTCTTCATGATTTTATGTGATGTAATAAAATCAATTCAACCTTTATAAATAACTTGTTGTGTGAGTTGATAACCCTTGGCTTGGACACTAGGACCCTAGATGACCTCTAGTGGACCCTACTAGGATGTATATATGTTGGCAACACATATATACATGCATAGGTGCCCAAGGTGTAAATAGAAATGGGAAATAGAAATAGAAAAGGATTTAGAAAAGGAGGGAAATTGGAAAGGCCAAAGCAGCCCGAGCAGCCCAAGCTGCCCAAGCCAGCCCAGCTTCATGGCCTAGCTCTCCCTGTGTGGCCAAGCTGGCCCAATAGCGGCCCAATTCATGCCGCCGTGCCCCTGCCCCCCCTCTCACCGAGTGACCGACCGGTGGGCCCCATGGGACACCCTTGTCACCCCCTCACTCTTTTCCCCTCCTCTGCTTTTCCCACCGTGAACCGTTGAGAAGAGCATCTCGCCGGAGTGGGCATCCGAGGTCCCACCTCACATCCTCACTGCACGTTCCCAGGCCGTTGGGCACCGACGCATGGATGGATGCCATGTCCATGATCCGCGGCACCCCGGACCCTTCCCCCAACCACGTCGCACCGCTGCTGACGCCTGCCACCGTGGCCCCACACCAAGACACCACCACAACCCCTTTTTGACTGGACGTCGCTTGAATTGGGAGCACCAGCGCCTGTGCGATCACCCCGCACTCCCAAAACCCTAGCCTAGAGGCCATATCGGCCCTACACGTACCCCCTCTACCTTTCCCCGCCTTTTGCCGCCCGCCATGGGTGAGCTCAGGGTATAAACCCCCCCTCCCTAATGCCCTAGCCCCTCTCCTATCCACCCTGCCACCACTAGTAGCTTCACCAGCCATGCCAAGCCAGAGAAGAGGAGGAGAAGGGAGGAGAAAAAGGAAGGGGGAGAAGCGCTGCCCGCCGGAGCTGATCACCACCGCAGAGTCGCTGCCAGAGCTAGAGACGCCACCCCGATTGGCTATGTCAGCATAGCTGCTTGGCATGGCACTGCACCACCTCACCACAGCCCTACCTTGTCACCGCACCACTAGCCTACACCCCCACGCCCGACGATGAGCCCTGACCCCCTCCTATCCACAGTCGCGTGTTCGCCATGATCGCTGTCGTGTTCTCTCCACCTGGACACGCAAAGGCCAAGCCTTTAGGCTCTGCACCACACCACACATGCCGGAGCACGTACATGGCCAAGAACCTAGCCTTGCCTAGCCTTGGGTGCTCAAGAACATCGGTGTACCCTCGCCACGCACCGCACGGTCACCATGGCCGAGGCCACACATGGCACCACCACGTTCCGGCCACACCAGGCCAGTAGCGGTTCCCAAACCACTGTAGGTGGATTTGCCTTAACGAGTAGCCCCCAAAGCACCCATCTTTTGGCCATAGAGGGCCTAGATGCTATAGCCCATGACCGCCTTGCTGGTGTGGCCGCAAGTTGGAGCGTCGCCGTGTCAAGGACATTACCGACGATCCTAGCTACCTCGCATCATGAGGAAGGGCCATTGATGTTCACCATGACCCCATGCACCTCACCGTCTAGTCAGTTGAACGAAAAGCCCCCACCTGGCCTTGTTCTATCGAGGCCGCATGCTCGCAGGAGTTCCGTCGTGTGCCCTCCCTACGGAGCGAACTCTGTCGTGCCCGTTGGTCATCGCCAGTGAGCCCTTTGGCTCTCTAGTGACCCCAATTGAAGGAAAAAGATCCACCTTTGGCTCTATTTGAGACCGTAGAGTTATCATCGTAGACCGCCATCGCCGTCGAGCCGCTATCGCCATGGCTAGCCCCACCTAAGCCCTAAGAGCCACGCCTAGTGCCCTAGCCATGCTCACTAGAGCACCATGAAGCAGAAGGACCCTTGCCAAAGCTATGCCAAGCCTCGGACGCCTTTACTGACGTCCCCATGCCGCTGAGCCGCCATTGTCGGTCTCTATGACATATGCTTCCCTTGATTAGTGAGTGGAGTCCTTTCTTCTCTCCCCCTGGGTTCTTATGTTGGTTTTCGGCTTTGGCCGATGAGGCAAGGTACGAGCGGGAGTCATCCTTGTTGCCTAGAGAGTGTGGGAGTGGTGAGATGTGTGTGATGGGATGGGAGAACGTATGGATGAGATGGGTTAAAACTTGATGAATTATTATTAAAACTTGACATACTCACATAGGAAACTATAGCCACAAATAGGTCTTTTGCTCTACCCTTGCATTCCACCACCACAAAGCAAACGCAAAGCATAGGGTGGGAGCCAGTGGCCAGTACAAATCGTACTGATAATTGTTTGACAGGTTTCGAGCCTGAGTACGACTACCATGGAGATGGTTGTGAGGATTAGAGGTCTTGTTCCTGTGCTCAAGTTTAGTTGAGAAGATGGAGTCGACGTCCACTGCCTTTCTACTTGATGTTGTTCTGGATGTTGTATGCTCTGAGTGATTCCACCAAGTGGCGATGTAATAATGAGTAAAACTTCTTATTTGTACTCTCTTTAAGACAGAAATTCAATGTATAACTATGATATCGACTGTTATTTGATAATGTGATCGGATGATCTCCTGGGACTATCACGTTATACTTCAAATTTGTGGATTTCCGTTTGAGGAAATTGGGATCATTTCTGTTGGTATCAGAGCCATACTTGACCCTAGGATGAGACCCTTAGAATTGGATAGTAGAAATAGGAGTGGAACTTGTCTTTTTTTTGTTATATATACCGACCTTGCATCTTTTTATGCATGGTTTATCTTTTTTCTAGTCTGTTGATTCCCTTTTTATGGACCGATTTGCAGATAGCACTAGCAGTTGAGCTTTTTGTCGATGGGCTGAGCTGCTGAGGTTTTGCTCAGATGCTCTACGACGTCCTCAAGGAGCTTGGTGTACCTACCGAGTAGGTCGAGTATGTATGTCGTGGTGATCCAGGACCCAACGGACTACAGGGCCACATCGTCATCCACCTCAGGGTTCCTACGAGGGAGACCCTGCCGGAGTTGCACGCCTTTCAGGAGCTACAGTGGAGACCTACATGGTAGCATATGTCCAATCCGTTTTGTGTTTGGCCCTTCATTGCGTGATGCGTGACGCCCATGAGCACCTCAGGAGAGGACCATACTGCTTGCTTCCCTAAGCCCTAGACCTTACCCAGAGTACCAGGATGTAGGTCTTGGCCATTGAACAGACTGTCTACGCCGAGGAGGGCCCTTACCTTCCGGTGTCTGGATAGAACATCCTCTACCAGGATAGGTACATCATGGAGGTCGAGTCACAGAACCGTCGGTACCGCGCTATGCTATTGAGAGCACGAACACAAATAAAAAGGGTGATGTTTATAAATGCAAAATGTGATGGGGACCCATCCATAAGGTTGGAATGATGAATGTTGTTTACACCTAGTTTGGGCTCATTTTCATAACAGCAAAGTACATATTTTATTTTATTTAATAGATATTTTCTTCATATCATTCTTGCACTTACTCTTCACCATGTGTGTTCCTCATTTTAATGCTTGGTGTGTTGACTTTAACCTGAACATTTACTAGTTGTTGTTGCCACCTATTATAGTGTTCATAATATAATACCTAATGAGAAACACATTATTCATAAGACATATATGAAGCAGTGAAGTAATAAAATAACGTTCGGTAGCTATCATATATGAAGCAGCGAAGCCAGAAATCTTCATGAGCCATGCATCGCAGTGCACAACAACTTCTTGCAGCCACTTGAGCCGTTCCATCGTGTCCCTCCATATGTTGATGCCGGGTGTTGGCTCAGGCGGTGTCGGTGCTCACAGCTTCAACGTAGGTGGTTTCACCTCCCAGCTCCCGTTTGTGCCGCCATATAGCTGTAGGGGCTGCATACCTACAATAATATAATAATAAAATAAAAATAAAATGTCATGTTCACTTGATTACCTCATTTCATGCGCCAGAAAATTGATGTTGATCCCCCAAGCACTCACCTGGATCACAATTTTGAAAGAACGCCTCCTCATCTGCATACCCACAAACAAGGCTCTTGATGAGTACATCCCAGCCGTGCACACTAGCTCAAGTCCAAAGGATACAAATCAAGGGCCACTTACACAAAGCCGCGCCAAGAAGCTTCAAGAATAGGTGAATTTATTCCTAATCGACTTCGATTTTAATATTTCTATGGATGTAATACTACCTAAGAGTTTGACCTTGATGTTACTTAGGTGCACACATGAAGAGGTTAAACATGCAGACGATCGGGACCAAGACCAAGGTTTTTCATCACCTGCTCCGATCTGATAAAAAATAGACCTGTGTGATAAAGATGGACTAAGTTTTATCATCATTTGCTCCAGTCGGATAAAAACAGGCCGATCTAATAAAAATAGACCCACAATCTTTCTAGAACAGAATGTTGGTCCAACTACCCGTGCAAAACTGTACCAATCTATGAAGTTTCATGGTGCATGCTGCACATGGCTGGAAAGCTCTTCAAGTCTACTTTCACACCCAATAAACGGTTCATCATTTGGACTTCTCAATAAGGAGTTATGGCCAGATTAGTAGAGACTGCTCAGGAGGCCAACAGTGACATGAGACCACTTTAGGAATCCATCTCGAGGAGACCTTTCACATAGCCAATCTTGAGAAACTCCATTTTGTTTTCACACCTAACTAGGAGGGTTGTTCCTAGTATAAATATCCCCTGCCTTTAAGCTATTAGGAACATTTTGGTGATTTGATAAACTACATGATATTGCAGCCAAGCTGCCGAGTGCCTTACTCAACCTTTGTTCTTCCTTGTTCTTCTTGGACTTGTGAAGTGATCCCTCTGGGTTCTCCTAGTTCATACTCTACGGTTTCCAGTATGGTTTCACCATTTTTGTGTGGATTAGTTCTGGATTGTGGTTCTATAGTCGTTCGGAGATCTAGTTGAAGTCTTCGTGGTTTTGGTGCCACTCTCCCCGTCGCTTGGTCGCATCCAACCTTGGATAGGCATATATATAAAGCTAGTTACCCCGCTGTTCGCAGCAAGTTATCTTCGATTCTTCGACCTACTGTCATGAAGATCGGGCCACCCCCGTGCTGATTCATATCGGTACTTATTAGCTCGCGTTAGATAGTGAATATTAAAACATTTTTTAAATGACTATATTTACTTGACAAAGCAGGAAAATAGCTATGCGCGAGTACACGTTTGATTTTGTGCCGTGCATACTTCCTCTCAAGGGACACTTAGTCCAACTAGTGAATTTGTAAATAGTATATTTTAGTTCACTCTTCATAGTATCATATTTTAATCCTCTCTCCCCCCTCTCTTTCTCTCTCCTCCACTCTCTCCTACTCTTTTCCATATGCAAGTGTGTTCCTCTATTTGACGCTAAAGGTGGATGCTCCAGTTGAAACACTTCACAAATGATGTTGTTAAATATTGTGGTATTCTTACCATTAGCATCAAGAGACGAACACACTCGCCCACCGAAAAGGACAAGGTGTGCAGTGTTTGAATGAGAAAAGAGCCACCTATTTATATCCAAGGCGCACCTACACATTTCCGTATGCAACTGTGTTCCTCTATTTGACGCTAAAGGAGGATGCTCCAGTTGAAACACTTCACAAGTGTCGTAGTTACCTTCGGTAGTATTCTTCCCTTTAGAGTAAAGAGATGAACACACTTGCCCACCGACAAGACAAGGTGTGCAGTGTTTGAATGAGAAGAGAACCACATATTTAGTGTTGAAAGATGCATTTCGATGGACACAATACACTTTGATCTTGCAGAACTTACTAACTAGTAATTTTACTATAGTTAAAAAGTCCTTTCTTACAAGTCATTTCCATTACCCTCTCACCCTTTGTTTCTTCATGTCCATTCGACTATCTAACATTAAAGGTGGATGCTCTCAATGAAACACATGCCAAGTCTAGTTTGTTTGGCAGTATTTCTACCATTCATGTTGAGAACACTAACACAAATAAAAAGGGTGAAGTTTATAAATGCCAAATGTGATGGGGTCCCACCCATAAGGTTTGAATGATGAATGTTGTTTTACATCTAGTTTAGGCTAATATTGATAACAGCAAAGTACATATTTTATTTTATTTAATAGCTATTTTTCTTCATATCATTCTCACACTTACTCTTCTCCATGTGTGTTCCTCATTTTAATGCTTGGTGTGCCGTCTTTAACCTGAACACTTACTAGATGTTGTTGCCACATGTTATAGTGTTCATAACATAACAGCTAAAGAGAAACACGTTATTAATAAGACAAACCGATGGGAAATTAAAATAGAACCCTTTTCTAACTTACTCTTCTACTTGTGGAAGTGTTTTTTCCACATCTTTGCACATGGTGTTCCTTCTTTGATCTTAACACTTCCCATCTGTAGTTTCATACAATTACAGTACTTGTACCTTAACTCTAAAGGAATGTTGGCATTTCTAAACGCAATCACCAAGTATCGAGATAGAATACATCCCTGGCAACGGTGCCAGAAATGCTTGTTGGCATTTCTAAACACAATCACTAAGTATGGAGATAGAATCCATCCCCGACAACGATGCCAGAAATGCTTGTTGGCACTTCTTAGTGTAGCTACTAGGTTTGTATCCCCAGCAACAGCGCCAGAAGTGTTTGTTGGTATTACTTAGCAACATCACTAGTGATTAGCAATGTCACTAAGTAATAGCCTTGATAGTTCCTTAACAATTTTAGATATTTATCCGCAAGCGCACGGAGCTATCATTGTAGCATTTCACCCGGAAGTATTCAGGGTATCATTATTTATATTTTTTCCAAAGGAAGGCATTTGATTAAGAGTCTAGTATGGATATGAACTTGAATAATAATGCTTGCAAGTACACCAATGTTTATAACAGGGTTAAGAACGGTGATTTCAAGATAGTGGACACACACTTAGCATTCCTCAAAGGATAGAATAGAGAAGAAAGAATAAAAGAATAATCCTAGTCAAGCAGGCATTGGTCTAGTATAGTCATACAAAGATTAGTTAATGATCATACAAGTTACATAATTAGTCTTAGGGCTAAGTGTGAAGCAGGTCGGGAGGCTACCGAGTACTGGTCTGCCAGCAACCTCATGTGACAATTTAGACTCCTACACCCTAGTCAAACGTGGGGGATTACAAGAGACGGACAGGGCTATCACCACCTACTGCCTACCCCTCAACCATGGAAAGGTACAATGCATTCACCTGTCTCTCCAAACCCAAGCACCACGCTTGCATATACAGAAACTACCCAAATCCCCCTGGGTCCCCAACCCTATGGATGGACAAGTAAAGAACTTGGGCACACCTAATGGCACGATGAACCGCCACCTCAACTTTGCTTTAATTCCGATTATATAAGTTATATGAGTGTTTAAGCATAAAGTTAAGTGTGCTACTTTCATGACACATAAACCATAGACTAGTTCATATATCAAGATTATAACACAATAACTATACTCCAGTTCATAAGTATGACTATAAATATCATATGAGAGCATAACTTTGGAAGAACTCATCTCTATTCATACCCAAAGGTCTCTTCTTCCAAGGAGCCAAGCTCTCCAAGGTAGCTTTGTCTTGCTCTAAAGCTACCAAAAAGTAAAGCTACTACTACTAGAGAGTGAGGTATGTGAGGTGATGCTCAAGTGAAGTGTGTTGAGAGAGGGAGGGGTACCCCTCTATTTATACAAGAGCAAGGCGGTGCTTCGGTATATCTTTGGCGTGAAAGCATGGGATGCACCACTGAAAGGTCCTAATGGCAAGAGGGGGGTGAATAGCCTATTAAAAAATTCTACAACAACACTTAACAAACCGGTTAGACAATTATGAGGCGAAGCAAGTGTTGCGCTAGCCTACTAAAAATGCAAGCCACCTACCACAATTCTAGTTTATATAGTTTTTATCCACACAATGGCTATGTCACTATACTAAGTTAGTGCGCTCTCAAAAGCTAACTAAAGAGCCACACTAACCAAACTAACAAGCTCTCACAACTAGCTACACTAAAGAGCTTGACAACTAGTTTGCGGTAATGTAAAGAGAGTGAGCAAGGTGGTTATACCACCGTGTCAAGGAAGGAGCCAATCAATCACAAGAATGATTACCAATGAAGACCAATCACCTTGGAATCAAATGATGACACAAAGATTTTTTACCGAGGTTCACTTGCTTGCCGGCAAGCTAGTCCTCATTGTGGCGATTCACTCACTTGGAGGTTCACGCGCTAATTGGCATCACATGCCAAACCCTCACTAGGGTGCCGCACAACCAACATAAGATGAGGATCACACAAGCCACGAGCAATCCACTAGAGTACCGTTTGGCTCTCCACCGGGGAAAGGTCAAGAACCCCTCACAATCACCACGATTGGAGCCGGAGACAATCACCAACCTCCGCTTGATGATCCTCGCTGCTCCAAGCCATCTAGGTGGCGGCAACCACCAAGAGTAACAAGCGAATCCCATAGTAAAACACGAACACCAAGTGCCTCTAGATGCAAACACTCAAGCAATGCACTTGGATTCTCTCCCAATCTCACAAATATGTTGAATCTATGATGGAGAAGAGTGGGAGGGCTTTGGCTAAGCTTACAAGGTTGCTATGTCAATGCAAATGGCCAAGAGAGTGAGCTTGAGCTGGCCATGAGGCTTAAATAGAAGCCCAAACGAAATAGAGTCGTTGTAGCCCTTCACTGGGCATAGCACGGGGTGACCGGACGCACCCTGCCAGAGTCTAGTCAACGGATGGCTGCCACGTCATCCCCCTCTTCAAATACTGAGTGCCCAATCCCAACCATCAAGGGATGACCGGACGCAGCACAGTGCCACAACTAGACGTAGGACCCCAGTGTCTAGTCACTTCCAGTAAGGTTCCAGCTGTGACCGGACGCATCAGTTAGATCATGACCGAACGCAGGACCCCAGCATCTAGTCATTTTTAGTAAGCCTCCACTCACGACCGGACGCGTCCGATCAAGCCTGACCGGACTCACCCAGCATTCAGTCACACACTGTCTCCTCTGTGCTCTGCCATGTCAGCAGGACCGGACGCACTCAACCAGCGTCAGGTCACAAAGTGATCCAGCGTCCGATCACTCTGTGAAATCATGTCTTTTCTGTATAGGGCGCCGGTGAAGTTTCTTACCCTTTCTCAAATGTGCCAACCACCAAGTGTATCACCTTGTGCACATGTGTGTTACCATATTTTCACAAATATTTTCAAGGGTGTTAGCACTCCACTAGATCCTAAATGCATATGCAATGAGTTAGAGCATCTAGTGACACTGTGATAACCGCATTTCAATATGAGTTTCACCCCTCTTAATAGTACAGCTATCGAACTAAATGTGATCACACTCGCTAAGTGTCTTGATCACCAAAAGAAAATGGCTCCTATCACTTATACCTTTGCCTTGAGCCTTTTGTTTTTCTCTTTCTTCTTTTCAAGTCCAAGCACTTGATCATCACCATCATCATGTCATGATCTTCATTTGCTTCACCACTTGGAATGTGCTAACTATCTCATGATCACTTGATAAACTAGGTTAGCACTTAGGGTTTCATCAATTCACCAAAACCAAACTAGAGCTTTCAACCGCCTCAGCATGGGGGCATGCCACCGCCAGAGCGAGGCATGGCTGAGTAGCGCCGGTAGGGGGTCACCCGCCCCTAGGGGTCGTCCGCCCCTTGCCCCTAGCCACTCGCCACCCCCTTCGCCTGGCAGGCCATGGGCTGGACATGGATCCCTGCTCTGTGGTGTTTTGCCCGGTTTGCACTAAGTTGATGGGCGTCTCCCTTGTTCCTTTGCGCAAATTAGCATCAGAAAGCGCCTTTCGGTGAATTATTCCATGTATTTGTGTTTGTGACCTGCATAATAACATTCTCCAAATACATAAGGAACTTGGTTAGTAGTAAATGCATATGTAATCAAGATTGTTTATTTCTCCTCTTTTTGTGTCTTAATTGGCGGTCGGATTTGATCGGTAATGACCGCCAACAAGGAACAAACACATTAAGCATGGACCACAACAAAATGGAAATTAAAGTAGTGGCACACATTTGCTGGCATTTTGGCCATGCATACTTCTTCTCCCGGGATACTTACTCCAACTAGAAAATTTGTGGAAAATATATTCTAGTTCACTCTTTACAATATCATATTTTAACCCTCTCTCTCTCTCTCTACCACCCTCGCCTACACTTTTTTGTATGCAACTGTGTTCCTCTATTTGACGCTAAAGTTGGATGTTCTAGTTGAAACACTTCACAAGTGTCATTATTATCTTTGGTAGTATTCTTACCTTTCACGTCAAGAGACGAACACACTTGCCCACCGATAGGACAAGGTGGGCGATGTTTGAATGTGAAGAGAACCACATATTTAGTGTTGAAAGATGCTGTTAACACTGGATTTTGGTCAATTCTGGAAGATGACAGGTAGACCCACATGCGGGAAGAAGAGTGTTCGGCAAACAACGCAAGCGGTCGGCTAAATGCTTGTGCGGTCGGTTATTCTGGAAGGCGGTAACTCCATTCGGGAAAACAGAAGATGGCAGGCAAGACCGATCGGGAAGATGAGAGTTGTATTAATGAAGGAATCTAATAGTTTAGGGTAAGGAATCGTAAGTTTCCAAGTTTGTTTAGAAGTTCCTTTGTAAATCGTAGTCCTTTGGGACTCACATTTTGTCTAGGGTATAAATATTGACCCTCGACCATTGTAATAGGGGTTCACAACCAAACCAATACAACCGGCCCCGTGCCAACTTTCGAGTCCTTTTGTCGTGTCGTCGAGTTCTTCGAGAGGAGTCATCGATCCGTCGACCTCCGTAAGTTCCGACAACCTTGTTATCATGTTTAGTATCATGCGGTGGATTTAGACATGATGCAAGTAGTCTTGTCTGTTTTCAATGATCGTGCGGCGGATCTTTGCTTAACAATCAAGAAGTCTTTGCTTATGCTTCGTTTATGAGTAGATACCGTGCGGCAGGCATTTACTCGATATGCTTAGTGAAAGCAAGATAGTTATCGGCTCTATTAGATATGGCAAAATCTAAATAGATTCATTAAGTTATCCAGTGTTGCATGTTTTAAGTATTTTATTTATTTGTAACACACTTCTGCCCAATCTAGATCGATATTGTTCGGCCCTCTCTTATGGTTTTACTCGTGCTTCAATGATTATTATTTTCGTATTACCTTCGCGAATAGACAATACACTAGTAATGGCTGAATTATTTTAATCTAGATTGTCACATGTTGTGGGTTCATGCATGATAATTACGTTTAAGCCTTGACAGAACTAGGTGTCGTGCGGCAGATGTAGGTTTTAGATTGGTTTAATCGTGTTTATTTGCACGTTCCTTCCTCATGAATCCCAACTCGGTCGGATTGCTGAGCTTGGTTATGCATTAATTCATAATTAGTTCCACTTGTTCAAACATGTCTTCTCATGTACATGTATTCGGCAATTAGACCTTTACGTGCATTCATCTTACGATTAGCCGAATGGTTTATAAACTTGTTGGCAGACAGCTCTTTATAGCTGTATGTCGTTGTAAGTGGCTTCAGGGCCGTATATGAGGAACTGTCTGGTATTACCCGACATGTTCCAGTTTGACATTTAATTGTTCTATCCCTTGTTAGTTTTCAGGTCAAACTGACTGGCACGCTTCCGGATAACAAAGCACCCGGGAACCCGATTGAAGCTACGCTTTTCGGCTTGCTGTGTGTGAGGCACAGTGCGTCACATTTTGTGTCAACAGATGCATTTTGATGGACACCATACACTTTGATCTTGCAGAACTTACTAACTATTAATTTTACTATAGTTAAAAAGTCCTTTCTTACAAGTCATTTCCATTACCCTCTCACCCTTTGTTTCTTCATTTGCATTTGACTATCTAACATTAAAGGTGGATGCTCTTAATGAAACACAAGCCAAGTCTAGTTTCTTTGGCAGTATTTCTACCGTTCAATTTGAGAACACGAACACAAATAAAAAACAATGAAGTTTATAAATGCCAAATGTGATGGGGACCCACCCATAGGTTTGAATGATGAATGTTGTTTACACCTAGTTTACGCTCATTTTCGTAACAGCAAAGTACATATTTTATTTTATTTTTACATATATTTTTCTTCATATCATTCTCGGATTCCTACTTACTCTTCTCCATGTTTGTTCCTAATTTTAATGCTTGATATGTTGACTTTGGCCTGAACACTAGATGTTATTGCAACCTATTATAGTGTTTGTAACATGAAAGCTGAAGAGAAACACATTATGAATAAGACAAAACTGATGGTAAATTAAAATAGAACCCTTTTTCAAACTTAATATTCTCCTAGTGGAAGTGTTTTTCCACATTTTTGCACATGGTGCTCCTTCTTTGATCTCAACACTTCGCATCTGTAGTTTCATATAATTATAGTACTTGTACCTTAATCCTAAAGGAACAAACACAACCAAACACATTAAGCACGAACCACAACTAAATGGAAATTAAATAGTGGCACACATTTGCTCACATTTTGGCCATGCATACTTCTTCTCTTGGGATACTTACTCCAACTAGAAAATTTGTAAAAAAAAATATTCTAGTTCACTTTTCACAATATCTTATTTTAACCCCCTATCTCTCTCAACCACTCTCGCCTATACTTTTTTGTATGCAAGTGTGTTCCTCTATTTGACGCTAAAGGTGGATGCTCCAGTTGGAACACTTCACTAGTGTCGTTGTTACCTTTGGTAGTATTCTTACCTTTAGCGTCAAGCGACGAACACACTTGCCCACCGATAGGACAAGGTGCATAGTGTTTGAAAGAGAAGGAAACCACATATTTAGTGTTGAAAATGCATTTTGATGGACACTATTGCGAACATTGCGTGAGTGCATGTGTTGGTCTGCAGGTGTGGAGCACGGAGACAATCGATGGACATGGAGAAGGTAAAGTTGAGACATGTCATGCCGATGGATAGGGAGTGGTGAAGGATGGACGTGAGGCTTGGACCGAGGGACCAAGATGGCTAGAAGACTGATCGTGGTGGGCTGGTGGCTGACACTTGGGGACATCAATAAGCAAGAGCACATAAGGAGGAGTTGACTTTGTAGACCAAGTCAAGATGGTGGTTGACCAAATCAAGTGGAGGCGCTGGAGGACTTGGTGATCGGGTGGTCGAGGACAACAGTGACACGTGTCGAGAGAGTGGAGGAGTAGAAGATACACTTCTCTAGGCATGTTTGGTGGTTTGGGCCTCACAACCACCGGCTGGACAGTTTATAGGTTTGGGCCTCAAAATCCAGTTGGAGTTCCTACAGAAACTAGGGGCAGCATGTGGCATCATCGTGATGTTTGCGTCAAGGCGAAGCAAATCATGAAGATTGTGTGGCAGTCGGATGCTTCTATCTCAAGTTGGACCATTATGCCCCTTGGGTTAAGTGGTTCAGCAAAATATCTAAGGGCATTGTTGGAAATGTGTAATATCTCTACAAATAAGGTAGAGGCTGCCCCCAACCAGCTATCTCTTCAGTTTTCATTTCAAGAGTCAGTCTCTAGGTTTCCCAATCTCTAGTTTCTACTGTTGAGATCCTTAATGCGGGATACTAATACACTGTCTGAGTTTTAATCTTTCCTTAATAAAGAATCATACCCGGATGATTCAGAGAACAAAGAAACCATTCCTCTGAGATCTGAGTCTTTGATTCGCATATGACTTGGTTTTGAGTTTTTCCTTCCCGGTCTCCCTATCTTTGCTCTTTTGATGGATTTTGATTTCCTGCCGGTTTGAGGGTGTTATGATTGGATGGATTCATGCTAGGACCTCTAAGAAACATTTTTACAAAGTGGTTTGGGCAGATTCCTCATGAACACTTAGATCTATCACTTTGAGGAAAATTTGGGAAAACCCCCAATATCGAAAGAATTAACTCCGGCAATACCTAGCAGCTATTCGTGTAAGATGAATTAGATGGTAGCACATGAGGCATAAGATTCATACTGGTTTAGGCACATGGGGTGCCCTAGTCCAGTTGGGGTGATGCTGCTCTTCTTGTATTCGTATGCTCAGTTACAGGGCTTTGTTGCTCTTAGTTATGAAGTAGATGGGGAGAATGAGAATGAATGGGATCAATCCCGATCGCGAGGGCCCTACTCCTCCTTATATAGCCTGAGGGACTAGGGTTACAATGAGGGTGATCGGCTAACAGATTGGATTCCTAGTTTGTTACATGGAATGCGTAATAGATTGATCCTACACTATCGTCTAGATACGGTGGCTTCCGGATGTCTTAGATGTATCTTGATCCCCAAGTCGGTGGACTCGTCTAGCCCTCATGGGCCTCCTTCGCCACGGGTGGTGCGGGTACCCCAGGTCCATAATATCCGACAATAGCTCCTGTAGGACTTGATAATAAGCTAGTAAGTAGCCTCATCCTCGAGTGTCGCAAACCCCTATAATCCTAGGGTACTGTAAGTATAGATGAGCATTGAAAGGGGGATAGTGACGCCTAAGAGGGGGGTGAATTAGGCAACTTAAAATTTTAACTCTACACTATGGCCTCTTTTTCTATTCTAAGCAAAACCTATGCAAAAGATAAACTATATAAATGTGCAACTACGGTTTTGCTAGTGTGTTGCTATCTCTACCGCAAAAGGAGTTATGTAAACAATGTAAATGTGGAAGCTAAAGAGTAAGGTAGAGATATACGAACTCCCGTCGACAACTCCGGTATTTTTACCGAGGTATCGAGAAGCACGCAAGCTTCCCCCTAGTCCTTGTTGGAGCCCCTCACAAGGGCCAAGCTCCCTATAGGGTATCTCCGTGTATAGCCTCGGGCCTTCCCCATGCACAAGTGGGTCTCTGACGTGCCTTCCAGCAAGCCTCTCTTGGATGCCCCCACTGTCTTCACTATCAAACTTCCGACCAAAACACCATGGGCCTTGTTTCCTCCGGTACACGGTGGCGGCCACACCACAAACGCGGTTGGTGTGATCTCATAAGACAACAAGCCCCTCTGATGTACAACAATGGTGCGTGCAAGCACCGAGTGGTAAGAGGTATGCAAACCTCACTAAACACTAGGCCTAAACCTAGAGCAAGCGCATAAGTGGTGGTCTAATCAACCTAAGCACTTCGCAAAGCACCTACGCTAATCACCTAATGAATCACTAAGCACTATGCAAGTGGAGATCAGTAAAATGGTGTACCAACACCCTTGCTTTGTTTCCTCAGCTCCACTCATATCAAATGGCCAGTTGGGGTCTATTTATAAGCCCCACTGAGCAAAGTAGACATTGGGGACGAAACCCACTCTTCTGCTACTGACCGGACGCTGATCACGTCCTGACCATACGTGTCTAGTCACTCACAACGGTCAATTGGTCTTCGACGCGATCAACTGATTGGACGCTGATGGCGTCCGGTCACATGCCACCAGACATGTCCGGTCGCAACTACGCCGCTCTGGAACCTCTCTGGAAACAATCGGACGATGCACTTCATGCGTCCGGTCATTTAGTCTCCTACGTCCGGTCACGCTGAAAACACTACCATGACGATGAATAGTGTCACCGGTGTGTCCGGTCACTGCTTCGCTCAGCGTCCAGTCACTATTGCTCAATGTCTGGTCATCAGCTGCTGACGCCTGCTGTTGCCTAGCACCTGATTAGACACGTCCGTCACTCATAGGGCCGCATCCGATCACCTCTGTTGGGCCCGTTCCTTCGTGATCTTGCGTCCGGCTTGGTTCCAATCTTCGGGGTTGGACTTTGCTTGACCTTGCATGTCTTCTATGCATCTTCACATGTCTTTCTTGAGGTGTTGATCATCGGATCATCATGTCGCCTTTGTCCAAGTCACGTTTTGCATCCTATTGAACTACAAAACAAACACTTGCAAATTCATTAGTCCAATTTGTTTTTGTGTTGGTCATCAAACACCAAAATCCAAAGTAAATGGGACTAGAGTCCATTTTCCTTACAATCTCCCCCTTTTTGGTGATTGATGACAACACGACCAAAACAAGCAAATAAAAATTTTGGAAATTTAAAAAACTATTTACTTGCTAGGATGCAATGCAAAGGGCAAGGTTATATGATGCTTCAAGATACCACATGTAAACATCTTTGGAAACTTATCTTGCCCTAGCAAATGTCCCCATGTGGCATTATAGATTTAAGCCTCCCCCTAACTTCATAATTCACTATCCTCCCTTTCTCGGACCATTACAAATTGAAAACTATTACTATTACAACTTGTAAATTATTTTGATTGGGCTTGCTTTTGGTCCTATAAATTCTTCCCCTTTGGAATCAAACACTGAAAAGGAAGACATTAGTAGCACAAGGGAGGGTCAAACTTTGTGATCCTTTGTATATCGAGTGGAATAGGTCACAAAATTTGACTCTCACATTACATAGACTAAGATTCCCCTAATTCTATGCATACATATGATGGAGAATGTGGTTTATGCATAATTGGAAAATTAATGCTCAAGGGAGTTTAATCTATATAATGCATGGAGAAAGCATATAAATACCAAAGTAAAATCAACATGATGATATTGGTTTAGAAATACCACATGTGGAAACCAATTTGATTTATACCACTCGCAATAGGTGGTGGATATTTGAAGTATGATACTTAACTCCAGGGACTCCATTTTCCTTGCAATGAGACTACTACACACATGATAAGCTTGAAAAGGTGTTAGTCTCAACGCATCCAACTTGTAGAGTAACCTCCCCCTAAATTTGTGCACACAAGTATGGAATACTTGTAGGAGACATGCACATTGATTTTAAAATAAAAAATACCACTTGAAAGATGACATCACATGAATGTGGGAATCATTTTCGAAGGTGATATTCGGGAGAAATTATCTACAATTTAGAATTTGGCACATATTAGATGAACAATTGGAAAAACAAGCTATGTGTCGTGCTCCTAAACAATTTAAACCATGTAGATTTGCTACAAGGGTAAAGAGTGAAACCGAGCAAGCCTACCATAAGATATACCTAGTGTATGTATACCAATTGAACGGATTAAACATGCAAATGCAAACCTATGCATGAAAAGGAACTAGATGCTAATTGAAATCGCAAGAAATTAAATCTAGTTACCTAACATGGGAAGGGGAATTTGGGTCCATAGTATTCACTAACCCACTTGGCAATTGACATGATCTAATATGATGCACCCCATGAAATGCACCAATACTTTGCCAAGTCTCCAAATTTCCCAGAGTCCATTGGACTTCTCACTTCCCTTTTGGGATCCAAACCTTTTTGGTGCTCTTCATATTTGAAATGATCTCTTTTGGCACCCAAAAGCGTTTGACCCCATTGTTGGCTTGCTTGTTCACCTTGATGGCCACCACCATGTCATTTTTCTTCTTCTTTAACAAGTATGGTGTGGAGGCCTTCTTGTCTACCTTGTTGGTGTAGGTGTTGGAGAGCTTGCTTGTTTGCTTTTTGTTTTTCTCTTTCTTCTTAGCTCCTCCCCCATTCTTCACCTTGCACTCATATGACTTGTGGCCTTCCTTGTGGCACACATAACAAACCACGGTTTCTCCTTCATCAAGCTTCTTCACTCCCTTGACGGTGTTATCTTGATGAAGTTGGGTTTTCCTCCGTCTTGCCTTTCACTTGAGTCAAGTCCTTGGTGAGGCGAGCCACTTCTTGCTTGAGTTGCTCATTCTCCATTGCAACCTCTTGTGTACATGTATCTACAACAACTTTCTCAACACAAACTTCGTTGCACAAGGGTGAGTCTAAACATAAATCATTGCAAGAAGTAGAGGCATCCTTTTTAGTCATGTCAAAGATAGAACTTTTCTTTTTAGGTGCCTCCGTGGGGGTAGAACGGACGGCTTCAAGATTAGCAACTTTATTAGTTAGCTCATCACAATGTTTGCACATGGTTTCCATTTTAGCAAGCAAACTTTTATAAGCGTCTTGTGAACTAGCTAATTTTTTCTTTAATTTTTCATTTTTCTTTACAAGTTGCTCATCATTGATTGTGCAATTATTTGTGTTTGCACTAGTCTCAAGTTACTCAATTTTAGTAGATAGCTCCATATTAAGATTGGCAAAGTTTCATACTATTCAAGCAAAGTAGCATAAGCTTGTTGTGAGCTATCTAGTTTTTCTTTTAATTTTTCAAGCTTCTTTTGTTGACTAGTGCAAACTTTAGTAAAGTAAAGATTTTCTTGCACAATTTCATCATAAGAAGGTAGCTCATCATCACTATCACTATTATTGTCACTATCACTAGGGATAGACTTTTTGTTACCTTGTGCCATAAGGCACACATGTGAAGTGCCTGTGCCTCATCTCTTGTGATGGTCTTCTTCTTCACTTGAAGAATCATCCCATGACCTTATTGATGTGAGGGCTTTGTCCTTGCACGCCTTCTTCTTTGTCTTGGGTGTGAGCTTATTTGGACAAACTTCCATAAAGTGCCATAACTCGCCGCATCCATAGCATCCTTTCTTTCTTTGCTCATTTCTTTGATTGGTGAAGATGAAATCTTGAATTTGGATAGGCACACCCTTGACATTGATCCTTTGGATCATCTTCTCCACCTTGATGATAAGTTTGATTGATTCTTCATCAAGGTCGGAGGTGGAGGAGGAAGATTGATCATCATCATAATAATAATAATCCTCATGTTCTTCTTCATCTTCACTTGAGGAGCTTGAGCTTGAGCTTGTCTTAACTTGCTTGCCCTTCATCTTCTATTTCTCACTACATGCAAGAGTTTTGCCTTTGCTTGATGAAGATGCTTCTTCTTGACCCATCTTGTATGACATTTCAAATGCCACTATCTTGCCAATGACTATGGCCAGGGTCATGGTGCTCAAGTCCTCCATATTGTGAAGGATGGTGATGATGCTTGCGTATTTCTTTTGTGGTAGCATGGAGATGATCTTCCTCACGATGTCCGCAACATCTAGATTTGTTAATCCTATTGAATGGAGCTCATTGATAATTAGATTCAAACGAGAATGCATATCACGAACAAGCTCATCATCATTTATTTTAAAGGAATCATAATTTTGTTTAGCTAGACAATGTTTTTCCTCACGAACATTAGTTGTGCCGTCATGGAGCTCTTGGAGTTTTAACCAAATTTCATGTGCCGTAATTAAAGTGAACACTTGGTTAAACGCATCCATACTAAAAGATTCAAACAAGCAATTCTTAGCTCTAGCATTGAAATGAATTTCTTTTTCTTCACTCTTTGTGGGTTTATCGGGATTCTTAATGGGTTTCATCCCGTCACGGGTGACTCTCCAAACACCCAAATCTAACGCCTCAAGGTGACAAGCCATTCTAGCCTTATAGTAGGAAAATTTAGTGCCGTCAAAGTATGGAGGCCTAGAGGTATCCATTCCAACCACTCTAAATAGCATCGGCTCAACGGCGGTGAAGCCAAAGGTCTAAATTGAGCCAACCAGCTCTGATACCAATTAAAAGGGGGACCATGACGCCTAAGAGGGGGGTGAATTAGGCAACTTAAAACTTTAACTCTAAACTATCTAAATGTGTAACTACGGTTTTGCTAGTGTGTTGATATCTCTACCGCAAAAGGAGTTATGTAAACAATGTAAATGCGGAAGCTAAAGAGTAAAGTAGAGATATGTGAACTCCCGTCGATGACTCCGGTATTTTTACCGAGGTATCAAGAAGCACGCAAGCTTCCCCTAGTCCTCGTTGAAGCCCCTCGCAAGGAATCCATTGCAAGGGCCAAGCTCCCAGACGGATATCTCCATGAATAGCCTCGAGCCTTCCCCACGCGCAAGTGGGTCTTGTAGGGGACAGTGACGCCTAAGAGGGGGGTGAATTAGGCAACTTAAAAATCTACTTCTAAACTATGGCCTCTTTTTCTAACCTTAGCAAAACCTATACAAAAGATAAACTATCCAAATATGCAACTACGGTTTTGCTAGTGTGTTGCTATCTCTACCGCAAAAGGAGTAATACAATCAATGTAAATGTGGAAGCTAAAGAGTAAGGTAGAGATATGCAAACTCTCGTCAACGACTTCGGTATTTTTACCGAGGTATCGAGAAGCACACAAGCTTCCCCCTAGTCCTCGTTGGAGCCCCTCGCAAAGAATCCCTTGCAAGGGCCAAGCTCCCGGTCGGGTAACTCCGTGGATAGCCTCGGGCCTTCCCCATGCGCAAGTGGGTCTCCGACATGCCTTCTGGCAAGCCTCTCCCGGATGCTCCCCGCTGTCTTCACTATCAAGCTTCCAGCTTAAACGCAACGGGCCTTGTTCCCTCCGGTACACGGTGGTGGCCACACCACAAACGCGGTTGGTGTGATCTCGCAAGACTACAAGCCCTTAGATGTACAACAATGGTGCGCGCAAGCACCAAGTGGTAAGAGGTATGCAAACCTCACTAAACACTAGGCCTAAACCTAGAGCAAGTGCATAAGCGGTGGTCTAATCAACCTAAGCACTTTGTAAAGCACCTACACTAATCACCTAATGAATCACTAAGCACTATGTAAGTGGATATCACTAAAATGGTGTATCAACACCCTTGATATGTTTCCTTAGCTCCACACTCTTCAAATGGCTGGTTGATTGTTCTATTTATAAGCCCCACTAAAAAAGTAGCCGTTGGGGATGAAATCCCACTTTTTGCTACTGACCGAACGCTGATCTCGTCCTTACCGGACGCATCCGTCGTCCCGACCGTTAGAGCTGCGATCAACTAATCGGACGCTACCAGCGTCCGGTCACATGCCACCGGACATGTCCGATCGTAATTTCACCGCTCTGGAACCTTTCTATACTCGATCCAACGCTGCTATTTTGCGTCCAGTCGATTTGCCGCCAGCGTCCGGTCGCTGCTGCTGACGCCTGTTGTAGCCGAGCCTCTTGATCGGAGCGTCCAGTCACTGTCTGCCAGCGTCTAGTCCAGCGTCCGGTCACCTCTATAAGCTCGTTTCTTCGCGGTCTTACATACGGCTTGGTTCCTATCTTCGTGCTTGGTCTTTGCTTGATATCTTGGGTCTTTTCTTGTGCTCCTAGGGTCTTGCTTAAGGTGTTGATCATCAGATCATCACGTCGCCTTCGTCCAAGTCACGTCTTGCACCCTATTGAACTATAAAACAATCACTTGCAAAATCATTAGTCCAATTTGGTTGTGTTGGTCATCAAACACCAAAATCCAAAGTAAATGGGCCTAAGGTCCATTTTCCTTACAATCTCCCTCTTTTTGGTGATTGATGACAACACGACCAAAGCAAGCAAATAATAGAATTTTGAAATTTGAAAACTACCTACTTGCTAGGATGTAATGCAAGGGGTAAGGATATATGATGCTAAAAGATACTACTTATAAAACTAAAGGATACCACATAAAAACTTATCTTGCCCTTGTAAATGTCCCCATGTGACATTATGGATTTAAGCCTTGCTTCCTACAAATTCTCCCTATTACATAGACTAATCCATAATCCACTATCCTCCCTTTCTCGGACCATTACCACTTGTAGACCATTACCACTTGTAAATTATTATGATCTAGCTTTTGGTCCTACAAATTAATGCTTGCTTTTGGTTCTCTAAATTCTCCTCCTTTGGAATCAAACACCAAAAAGGAAGACATTAGTAGCACAAGGGAGGGTCAAACTTTGTGATCCTTTGTATGTAGAGTGGAATAGGTCACAAAAATTTGACTCTCACATTATATAGACTAAGCTCCCCCTAAATATATGCATACATATGGTAGAAGGCAAAGCATATGCATAATTGGCAAATTTTTTCTCAAGGGAATTTAATCTATATAATGCATGGAGAAGGCATATAAATATCAAAATGAAATCAACATGATGATATTGGTTTAGAAATACTACATGTGGAAACCAATTTGATTTCTACCACTTGCAGTAGGTGGTGGATATTTGAAGTATGATGCTTAACTCCGGGGACTCCATTTTCCTTGCAATGAGACTACTACAAACATGATAAGCTTGAAAAGGTGTTAGTCTCAAAGCATCCAACTTGTAGAGTAACCTCCCCCTAAATTTGTGCACACAAGTATGGAATACTTGTAGGAAACATGCACATTGATTTTAGAATAAAAAATACCACTTGAAAGATGACATCACATGAATGTGAGAGTCATTTTCAAAGGCGATATTTAGGAGAAATTATCTATAATTTGGACTTTGGCATATATTAGATGAACAATCAAAAGACAAGCTATGTGCCGTGCCCCTAAACAATTTCAAACCATGTAGAATTGCTCCAAGAAATAAGAATGAAACTGAGCAAGCCTACCATAAGATATACCTAGTGTATGTATGACAAAAGATATAAGCATGCAAATGCAAGCCTAGGCATGAAGAGTAACTAGATGCTTAAAGATGCCACTAGTTAGGAAATTAAATCTAGTAACACTTGAAGAAAATTGAATCTAGTTACCTAACATAGGAAGGGGAATTTGGGTCCATAGTATTCACTAACCCACTCGGCAATGATTTTGTCCATCATGATGCACCCCATGAAATGCATCCATACTTTGTCAAGTCTCCAAATTCCCCGACGTCCATTGGACTTCTCACTTCCCTTTCGGGATCCAAACCTTCTTGGTGCTCTTAATGTTGGAAATGATTTCCTTTGGCACCCAAAAGCGTTTGACACCATTATTGGCTTGCCTGTTCACCTTGATGGACACCACCTTGTCATTTTTTCTTCTTTAACAAGTATGGTGTGGAGGCCTTCTTGTCCACCTTGTAGGTGTAGGTGTTGGAGAGCTTGCTTGTTTGCTTCTTCTCTTTCTTCTTTGCTCTTCCCCCAATATTCACCTTGCACTCATAGGACTTGTGACCGTCCTTGTGGCACACGTAGCAAACCATGGTTTGTCCTTCATCAAGCTTCTTTACTCCATTGACGGTGTTATCTTGATGAAGTTGGGCTTGCTTCGCCTTGCCTTTCACTTGAGTCAAGTCCTTGGTGAGGCGAGCTACTTCTTGCTTGAGTTGCTCATCCTTCTTTGCAACCTCTTGTATGCTTGTATCTACAACAACTTTCTCAACACTAACTTGGTTGCACAAACACTACCGGAGACTGTGTAGTTACCGAGTGCCCCGACAATTACCGAGTGTCAGAAGTCGGGGCACTCGGAAAACAATATTTACCGAGTGTCAACACTCGGAAAACAAAAACACCCGGTAGTAGACCGCTTTACCGAGTCCACACACTCGGTAACTTAAGACAATCGGTAAAACTACAAGTTTACCAAAGGGGCGCACTCGGTAAAACTAGACACTCGGTATTGAGGTGCCACGTCACCTAGGATAGCAACCGTGCGCCGAACGGCGTCACGGCATGACATGTTTACCGAGTGTTATGAGCGTACACTCGGCAAAAATCACGGTAACAGCTCCGCCCGTAAAGCGCCCATAGCAAATAAAAAAGACCGAAAATGTTTACCGAGTGTCACTGCACAACACTCGGTAAACACTATCTTTTACCGAGTGTATTGGCGCAACACTCGGTAAAATTCAACCAAATTTCTTGTTTTTCCCTTCATTCTTTTTCCTCTATCCACATATGATATTTAGTACTCCATTCCAAAATATGGTGTTTATTTCGATTTATTTACTATATTTCACAAAATTTTCATTCTTTATGAAAATTAGGTACATATCGTGTAAATTTAATTGTAATAATTAAAATCGAACTCGATAAATCACGAGATTGGAAGAATTAACATTGAAGCATACATCTATGTTATAGAAAAAATTTCATAACGTTTTGGAAGTATTTTTACATTCGTCGCTGCCGAACCGGTACATCTCCCAAAGAGACGCTAAACATTCACAATGACGAGTAGGATTTCTATTAAGAGTGAAATTCAACAATATGATTTGAACTTGGAATTTTTTAGATAGTAAATAGATGACATGAAATAGTTCATGTGAAAGTTTGGTGAATTTTAGGATTAAATTGGCATTTTTTTCTTTTTTGTTTTGCATGAAATAATGGATACTTTTACCGAGTGTGACCTGAAACACTCGGTAAAGGTTAGCCACGGCCCACCTGTCTGCCACAGTGGGATCTTTGCTTAACAATCAAGAAGTCTTTGCTTATGCTTCGTTTATGAGTAGATACCGTGCGGCAGGCGTTTACTCGATATGCTTAGTGAAAGCAAGATAGTTATCGGCTCTATTAGATATGGCAAAATCTAAATAGATTCATTAGTTATCCAGTGTTGCATGTTTTAAGTATTTTATTTATTTGTAACACACTTCTGCCCAATCTAGATCGATATTGTTCGGGCCCTCTCTTATGGTTTTACTCGTGCTTCAATGATTATTATTTTCGTATTACCTTCGCGAATAGACAATACACTAGTAATGGCTGAATTATTTTAATCTAGATTGTCACATGTTGCGGGTTCATGCATGATAATTACGTTTAAGCCTTGACGGAACTAGGTGTCGTGCGGCAGATGCAGGTTTTAGATTGGTTTAATCGTGTTTATTTGCACGTTCCTTCCTCATGAATCCCAACTCGGTCGGATTGCTGAGCTTGGTTATGCATTAATTCATAATTAGTTCCACTTGTTCAAACATGTCTTCTCATGTACATGTATTCGGCAATTAGACCTTTACGTGCATTCATCTTACGATTAGCCGAATGGTTTATAAACTTGTTGGCAGACAGCTCTTTATAGCTGTATGTCGTTGTAAGTGGCTTCAGGGCCGTATATGAGGAACTGTCTGGTATTACCCGACATGTTCCAGTTTGACATTTAATTGTTCTATCCCTTGTTAGTTTTCAGGTCAAACTGACTGGCACGCTTCCGGATAACAAAGCACCCGGGAACCCGATTGAAGCTACGCTTTTCGGCTTGCTGTGTGTGAGGCACAGTGCGTCACATTTTGTGTCAACAGATGCATTTTGATGGACACCATACACTTTGATCTTGCAGAACTTACTAACTATTAATTTTACTATAGTTAAAAAGTCCTTTCTTACAAGTCATTTCCATTACCCTCTCACCCTTTGTTTCTTCATTTGCATTTGACTATCTAACATTAAAGGTGGATGCTCTTAATGAAACACAAGCCAAGTCTAGTTTCTTTGGCAGTATTTCTACCGTTCAATTTGAGAACACGAACACAAATAAAAAACAATGAAGTTTATAAATGCCAAATGTGATGGGGACCCACCCATAGGTTTGAATGATGAATGTTGTTTACACCTAGTTTACGCTCATTTTCGTAACAGCAAAGTACATATTTTATTTTATTTTTACATATATTTTTCTTCATATCATTCTCGGATTCCTACTTACTCTTCTCCATGTTTGTTCCTAATTTTAATGCTTGATATGTTGACTTTGGCCTGAACACTAGATGTTATTGCAACCTATTATAGTGTTTGTAACATGAAAGCTGAAGAGAAACACATTATGAATAAGACAAAACTGATGGTAAATTAAAATAGAACCCTTTTTCAAACTTAATATTCTCCTAGTGGAAGTGTTTTTCCACATTTTTGCACATGGTGCTCCTTCTTTGATCTCAACACTTCGCATCTGTAGTTTCATATAATTATAGTACTTGTACCTTAATCCTAAAGGAACAAACACAACCAAACACATTAAGCACGAACCACAACTAAATGGAAATTAAATAGTGGCACACATTTGCTCACATTTTGGCCATGCATACTTCTTCTCTTGGGATACTTACTCCAACTAGAAAATTTGTAAAAAAAAATATTCTAGTTCACTTTTCACAATATCTTATTTTAACCCCCTATCTCTCTCAACCACTCTCGCCTATACTTTTTTGTATGCAAGTGTGTTCCTCTATTTGACGCTAAAGGTGGATGCTCCAGTTGGAACACTTCACTAGTGTCGTTGTTACCTTTGGTAGTATTCTTACCTTTAGCGTCAAGCGACGAACACACTTGCCCACCGATAGGACAAGGTGCATAGTGTTTGAAAGAGAAGGAAACCACATATTTAGTGTTGAAAATGCATTTTGATGGACACTATTGCGAACATTGCGTGAGTGCATGTGTTGGTCTGCAGGTGTGGAGCACGGAGACAATCGATGGACATGGAGAAGGTAAAGTTGAGACATGTCATGCCGATGGATAGGGAGTGGTGAAGGATGGACGTGAGGCTTGGACCGAGGGACCAAGATGGCTAGAAGACTGATCGTGGTGGGCTGGTGGCTGACACTTGGGGACATCAATAAGCAAGAGCACATAAGGAGGAGTTGACTTTGTAGACCAAGTCAAGATGGTGGTTGACCAAATCAAGTGGAGGCGCTGGAGGACTTGGTGATCGGGTGGTCGAGGACAACAGTGACACGTGTCGAGAGAGTGGAGGAGTAGAAGATACACTTCTCTAGGCATGTTTGGTGGTTTGGGCCTCACAACCACCGGCTGGACAGTTTATAGGTTTGGGCCTCAAAATCCAGTTGGAGTTCCTACAGAAACTAGGGGCAGCATGTGGCATCATCGTGATGTTTGCGTCAAGGCGAAGCAAATCATGAAGATTGTGTGGCAGTCGGATGCTTCTATCTCAAGTTGGACCATTATGCCCCTTGGGTTAAGTGGTTCAGCAAAATATCTAAGGGCATTGTTGGAAATGTGTAATATCTCTACAAATAAGGTAGAGGCTGCCCCCAACCAGCTATCTCTTCAGTTTTCATTTCAAGAGTCAGTCTCTAGGTTTCCCAATCTCTAGTTTCTACTGTTGAGATCCTTAATGCGGGATACTAATACACTGTCTGAGTTTTAATCTTTCCTTAATAAAGAATCATACCCGGATGATTCAGAGAACAAAGAAACCATTCCTCTGAGATCTGAGTCTTTGATTCGCATATGACTTGGTTTTGAGTTTTTCCTTCCCGGTCTCCCTATCTTTGCTCTTTTGATGGATTTTGATTTCCTGCCGGTTTGAGGGTGTTATGATTGGATGGATTCATGCTAGGACCTCTAAGAAACATTTTTACAAAGTGGTTTGGGCAGATTCCTCATGAACACTTAGATCTATCACTTTGAGGAAAATTTGGGAAAACCCCCAATATCGAAAGAATTAACTCCGGCAATACCTAGCAGCTATTCGTGTAAGATGAATTAGATGGTAGCACATGAGGCATAAGATTCATACTGGTTTAGGCACATGGGGTGCCCTAGTCCAGTTGGGGTGATGCTGCTCTTCTTGTATTCGTATGCTCAGTTACAGGGCTTTGTTGCTCTTAGTTATGAAGTAGATGGGGAGAATGAGAATGAATGGGATCAATCCCGATCGCGAGGGCCCTACTCCTCCTTATATAGCCTGAGGGACTAGGGTTACAATGAGGGTGATCGGCTAACAGATTGGATTCCTAGTTTGTTACATGGAATGCGTAATAGATTGATCCTACACTATCGTCTAGATACGGTGGCTTCCGGATGTCTTAGATGTATCTTGATCCCCAAGTCGGTGGACTCGTCTAGCCCTCATGGGCCTCCTTCGCCACGGGTGGTGCGGGTACCCCAGGTCCATAATATCCGACAATAGCTCCTGTAGGACTTGATAATAAGCTAGTAAGTAGCCTCATCCTCGAGTGTCGCAAACCCCTATAATCCTAGGGTACTGTAAGTATAGATGAGCATTGAAAGGGGGATAGTGACGCCTAAGAGGGGGGTGAATTAGGCAACTTAAAATTTTAACTCTACACTATGGCCTCTTTTTCTATTCTAAGCAAAACCTATGCAAAAGATAAACTATATAAATGTGCAACTACGGTTTTGCTAGTGTGTTGCTATCTCTACCGCAAAAGGAGTTATGTAAACAATGTAAATGTGGAAGCTAAAGAGTAAGGTAGAGATATACGAACTCCCGTCGACAACTCCGGTATTTTTACCGAGGTATCGAGAAGCACGCAAGCTTCCCCCTAGTCCTTGTTGGAGCCCCTCACAAGGGCCAAGCTCCCTATAGGGTATCTCCGTGTATAGCCTCGGGCCTTCCCCATGCACAAGTGGGTCTCTGACGTGCCTTCCAGCAAGCCTCTCTTGGATGCCCCCACTGTCTTCACTATCAAACTTCCGACCAAAACACCATGGGCCTTGTTTCCTCCGGTACACGGTGGCGGCCACACCACAAACGCGGTTGGTGTGATCTCATAAGACAACAAGCCCCTCTGATGTACAACAATGGTGCGTGCAAGCACCGAGTGGTAAGAGGTATGCAAACCTCACTAAACACTAGGCCTAAACCTAGAGCAAGCGCATAAGTGGTGGTCTAATCAACCTAAGCACTTCGCAAAGCACCTACGCTAATCACCTAATGAATCACTAAGCACTATGCAAGTGGAGATCAGTAAAATGGTGTACCAACACCCTTGCTTTGTTTCCTCAGCTCCACTCATATCAAATGGCCAGTTGGGGTCTATTTATAAGCCCCACTGAGCAAAGTAGACATTGGGGACGAAACCCACTCTTCTGCTACTGACCGGACGCTGATCACGTCCTGACCATACGTGTCTAGTCACTCACAACGGTCAATTGGTCTTCGACGCGATCAACTGATTGGACGCTGATGGCGTCCGGTCACATGCCACCAGACATGTCCGGTCGCAACTACGCCGCTCTGGAACCTCTCTGGAAACAATCGGACGATGCACTTCATGCGTCCGGTCATTTAGTCTCCTACGTCCGGTCACGCTGAAAACACTACCATGACGATGAATAGTGTCACCGGTGTGTCCGGTCACTGCTTCGCTCAGCGTCCAGTCACTATTGCTCAATGTCTGGTCATCAGCTGCTGACGCCTGCTGTTGCCTAGCACCTGATTAGACACGTCCGTCACTCATAGGGCCGCATCCGATCACCTCTGTTGGGCCCGTTCCTTCGTGATCTTGCGTCCGGCTTGGTTCCAATCTTCGGGGTTGGACTTTGCTTGACCTTGCATGTCTTCTATGCATCTTCACATGTCTTTCTTGAGGTGTTGATCATCGGATCATCATGTCGCCTTTGTCCAAGTCACGTTTTGCATCCTATTGAACTACAAAACAAACACTTGCAAATTCATTAGTCCAATTTGTTTTTGTGTTGGTCATCAAACACCAAAATCCAAAGTAAATGGGACTAGAGTCCATTTTCCTTACAATCTCCCCCTTTTTGGTGATTGATGACAACACGACCAAAACAAGCAAATAAAAATTTTGGAAATTTAAAAAACTATTTACTTGCTAGGATGCAATGCAAAGGGCAAGGTTATATGATGCTTCAAGATACCACATGTAAACATCTTTGGAAACTTATCTTGCCCTAGCAAATGTCCCCATGTGGCATTATAGATTTAAGCCTCCCCCTAACTTCATAATTCACTATCCTCCCTTTCTCGGACCATTACAAATTGAAAACTATTACTATTACAACTTGTAAATTATTTTGATTGGGCTTGCTTTTGGTCCTATAAATTCTTCCCCTTTGGAATCAAACACTGAAAAGGAAGACATTAGTAGCACAAGGGAGGGTCAAACTTTGTGATCCTTTGTATATCGAGTGGAATAGGTCACAAAATTTGACTCTCACATTACATAGACTAAGATTCCCCTAATTCTATGCATACATATGATGGAGAATGTGGTTTATGCATAATTGGAAAATTAATGCTCAAGGGAGTTTAATCTATATAATGCATGGAGAAAGCATATAAATACCAAAGTAAAATCAACATGATGATATTGGTTTAGAAATACCACATGTGGAAACCAATTTGATTTATACCACTCGCAATAGGTGGTGGATATTTGAAGTATGATACTTAACTCCAGGGACTCCATTTTCCTTGCAATGAGACTACTACACACATGATAAGCTTGAAAAGGTGTTAGTCTCAACGCATCCAACTTGTAGAGTAACCTCCCCCTAAATTTGTGCACACAAGTATGGAATACTTGTAGGAGACATGCACATTGATTTTAAAATAAAAAATACCACTTGAAAGATGACATCACATGAATGTGGGAATCATTTTCGAAGGTGATATTCGGGAGAAATTATCTACAATTTAGAATTTGGCACATATTAGATGAACAATTGGAAAAACAAGCTATGTGTCGTGCTCCTAAACAATTTAAACCATGTAGATTTGCTACAAGGGTAAAGAGTGAAACCGAGCAAGCCTACCATAAGATATACCTAGTGTATGTATACCAATTGAACGGATTAAACATGCAAATGCAAACCTATGCATGAAAAGGAACTAGATGCTAATTGAAATCGCAAGAAATTAAATCTAGTTACCTAACATGGGAAGGGGAATTTGGGTCCATAGTATTCACTAACCCACTTGGCAATTGACATGATCTAATATGATGCACCCCATGAAATGCACCAATACTTTGCCAAGTCTCCAAATTTCCCAGAGTCCATTGGACTTCTCACTTCCCTTTTGGGATCCAAACCTTTTTGGTGCTCTTCATATTTGAAATGATCTCTTTTGGCACCCAAAAGCGTTTGACCCCATTGTTGGCTTGCTTGTTCACCTTGATGGCCACCACCATGTCATTTTTCTTCTTCTTTAACAAGTATGGTGTGGAGGCCTTCTTGTCTACCTTGTTGGTGTAGGTGTTGGAGAGCTTGCTTGTTTGCTTTTTGTTTTTCTCTTTCTTCTTAGCTCCTCCCCCATTCTTCACCTTGCACTCATATGACTTGTGGCCTTCCTTGTGGCACACATAACAAACCACGGTTTCTCCTTCATCAAGCTTCTTCACTCCCTTGACGGTGTTATCTTGATGAAGTTGGGTTTTCCTCCGTCTTGCCTTTCACTTGAGTCAAGTCCTTGGTGAGGCGAGCCACTTCTTGCTTGAGTTGCTCATTCTCCATTGCAACCTCTTGTGTACATGTATCTACAACAACTTTCTCAACACAAACTTCGTTGCACAAGGGTGAGTCTAAACATAAATCATTGCAAGAAGTAGAGGCATCCTTTTTAGTCATGTCAAAGATAGAACTTTTCTTTTTAGGTGCCTCCGTGGGGGTAGAACGGACGGCTTCAAGATTAGCAACTTTATTAGTTAGCTCATCACAATGTTTGCACATGGTTTCCATTTTAGCAAGCAAACTTTTATAAGCGTCTTGTGAACTAGCTAATTTTTTCTTTAATTTTTCATTTTTCTTTACAAGTTGCTCATCATTGATTGTGCAATTATTTGTGTTTGCACTAGTCTCAAGTTACTCAATTTTAGTAGATAGCTCCATATTAAGATTGGCAAAGTTTCATACTATTCAAGCAAAGTAGCATAAGCTTGTTGTGAGCTATCTAGTTTTTCTTTTAATTTTTCAAGCTTCTTTTGTTGACTAGTGCAAACTTTAGTAAAGTAAAGATTTTCTTGCACAATTTCATCATAAGAAGGTAGCTCATCATCACTATCACTATTATTGTCACTATCACTAGGGATAGACTTTTTGTTACCTTGTGCCATAAGGCACACATGTGAAGTGCCTGTGCCTCATCTCTTGTGATGGTCTTCTTCTTCACTTGAAGAATCATCCCATGACCTTATTGATGTGAGGGCTTTGTCCTTGCACGCCTTCTTCTTTGTCTTGGGTGTGAGCTTATTTGGACAAACTTCCATAAAGTGCCATAACTCGCCGCATCCATAGCATCCTTTCTTTCTTTGCTCATTTCTTTGATTGGTGAAGATGAAATCTTGAATTTGGATAGGCACACCCTTGACATTGATCCTTTGGATCATCTTCTCCACCTTGATGATAAGTTTGATTGATTCTTCATCAAGGTCGGAGGTGGAGGAGGAAGATTGATCATCATCATAATAATAATAATCCTCATGTTCTTCTTCATCTTCACTTGAGGAGCTTGAGCTTGAGCTTGTCTTAACTTGCTTGCCCTTCATCTTCTATTTCTCACTACATGCAAGAGTTTTGCCTTTGCTTGATGAAGATGCTTCTTCTTGACCCATCTTGTATGACATTTCAAATGCCACTATCTTGCCAATGACTATGGCCAGGGTCATGGTGCTCAAGTCCTCCATATTGTGAAGGATGGTGATGATGCTTGCGTATTTCTTTTGTGGTAGCATGGAGATGATCTTCCTCACGATGTCCGCAACATCTAGATTTGTTAATCCTATTGAATGGAGCTCATTGATAATTAGATTCAAACGAGAATGCATATCACGAACAAGCTCATCATCATTTATTTTAAAGGAATCATAATTTTGTTTAGCTAGACAATGTTTTTTCCTCACGAACATTAGTTGTGCCGTCATGGAGCTCTTGGAGTTTTAACCAAATTTCATGTGCCGTAATTAAAGTGAACACTTGGTTAAACGCATCCATACTAAAAGATTCAAACAAGCAATTCTTAGCTCTAGCATTGAAATGAATTTCTTTTTCTTCACTCTTTGTGGGTTTATCGGGATTCTTAATGGGTTTCATCCCGTCACGGGTGACTCTCCAAACACCCAAATCTAACGCCTCAAGGTGACAAGCCATTCTAGCCTTATAGTAGGAAAATTTAGTGCCGTCAAAGTATGGAGGCCTAGAGGTATCCATTCCAACCACTCTAAATAGCATCGGCTCAACGGCGGTGAAGCCAAAGGTCTAAATTGAGCCAACCAGCTCTGATACCAATTAAAAGGGGGACCATGACGCCTAAGAGGGGGGTGAATTAGGCAACTTAAAACTTTAACTCTAAACTATCTAAATGTGTAACTACGGTTTTGCTAGTGTGTTGATATCTCTACCGCAAAAGGAGTTATGTAAACAATGTAAATGCGGAAGCTAAAGAGTAAAGTAGAGATATGTGAACTCCCGTCGATGACTCCGGTATTTTTACCGAGGTATCAAGAAGCACGCAAGCTTCCCCTAGTCCTCGTTGAAGCCCCTCGCAAGGAATCCATTGCAAGGGCCAAGCTCCCAGACGGATATCTCCATGAATAGCCTCGAGCCTTCCCCACGCGCAAGTGGGTCTTGTAGGGGACAGTGACGCCTAAGAGGGGGGTGAATTAGGCAACTTAAAAATCTACTTCTAAACTATGGCCTCTTTTTCTAACCTTAGCAAAACCTATACAAAAGATAAACTATCCAAATATGCAACTACGGTTTTGCTAGTGTGTTGCTATCTCTACCGCAAAAGGAGTAATACAATCAATGTAAATGTGGAAGCTAAAGAGTAAGGTAGAGATATGCAAACTCTCGTCAACGACTTCGGTATTTTTACCGAGGTATCGAGAAGCACACAAGCTTCCCCCTAGTCCTCGTTGGAGCCCCTCGCAAAGAATCCCTTGCAAGGGCCAAGCTCCCGGTCGGGTAACTCCGTGGATAGCCTCGGGCCTTCCCCATGCGCAAGTGGGTCTCCGACATGCCTTCTGGCAAGCCTCTCCCGGATGCTCCCCGCTGTCTTCACTATCAAGCTTCCAGCTTAAACGCAACGGGCCTTGTTCCCTCCGGTACACGGTGGTGGCCACACCACAAACGCGGTTGGTGTGATCTCGCAAGACTACAAGCCCTTAGATGTACAACAATGGTGCGCGCAAGCACCAAGTGGTAAGAGGTATGCAAACCTCACTAAACACTAGGCCTAAACCTAGAGCAAGTGCATAAGCGGTGGTCTAATCAACCTAAGCACTTTGTAAAGCACCTACACTAATCACCTAATGAATCACTAAGCACTATGTAAGTGGATATCACTAAAATGGTGTATCAACACCCTTGATATGTTTCCTTAGCTCCACACTCTTCAAATGGCTGGTTGATTGTTCTATTTATAAGCCCCACTAAAAAAGTAGCCGTTGGGGATGAAATCCCACTTTTTGCTACTGACCGAACGCTGATCTCGTCCTTACCGGACGCATCCGTCGTCCCGACCGTTAGAGCTGCGATCAACTAATCGGACGCTACCAGCGTCCGGTCACATGCCACCGGACATGTCCGATCGTAATTTCACCGCTCTGGAACCTTTCTATACTCGATCCAACGCTGCTATTTTGCGTCCAGTCGATTTGCCGCCAGCGTCCGGTCGCTGCTGCTGACGCCTGTTGTAGCCGAGCCTCTTGATCGGAGCGTCCAGTCACTGTCTGCCAGCGTCTAGTCCAGCGTCCGGTCACCTCTATAAGCTCGTTTCTTCGCGGTCTTACATACGGCTTGGTTCCTATCTTCGTGCTTGGTCTTTGCTTGATATCTTGGGTCTTTTCTTGTGCTCCTAGGGTCTTGCTTAAGGTGTTGATCATCAGATCATCACGTCGCCTTCGTCCAAGTCACGTCTTGCACCCTATTGAACTATAAAACAATCACTTGCAAAATCATTAGTCCAATTTGGTTGTGTTGGTCATCAAACACCAAAATCCAAAGTAAATGGGCCTAAGGTCCATTTTCCTTACAATCTCCCTCTTTTTGGTGATTGATGACAACACGACCAAAGCAAGCAAATAATAGAATTTTGAAATTTGAAAACTACCTACTTGCTAGGATGTAATGCAAGGGGTAAGGATATATGATGCTAAAAGATACTACTTATAAAACTAAAGGATACCACATAAAAACTTATCTTGCCCTTGTAAATGTCCCCATGTGACATTATGGATTTAAGCCTTGCTTCCTACAAATTCTCCCTATTACATAGACTAATCCATAATCCACTATCCTCCCTTTCTCGGACCATTACCACTTGTAGACCATTACCACTTGTAAATTATTATGATCTAGCTTTTGGTCCTACAAATTAATGCTTGCTTTTGGTTCTCTAAATTCTCCTCCTTTGGAATCAAACACCAAAAAGGAAGACATTAGTAGCACAAGGGAGGGTCAAACTTTGTGATCCTTTGTATGTAGAGTGGAATAGGTCACAAAAATTTGACTCTCACATTATATAGACTAAGCTCCCCCTAAATATATGCATACATATGGTAGAAGGCAAAGCATATGCATAATTGGCAAATTTTTTCTCAAGGGAATTTAATCTATATAATGCATGGAGAAGGCATATAAATATCAAAATGAAATCAACATGATGATATTGGTTTAGAAATACTACATGTGGAAACCAATTTGATTTCTACCACTTGCAGTAGGTGGTGGATATTTGAAGTATGATGCTTAACTCCGGGGACTCCATTTTCCTTGCAATGAGACTACTACAAACATGATAAGCTTGAAAAGGTGTTAGTCTCAAAGCATCCAACTTGTAGAGTAACCTCCCCCTAAATTTGTGCACACAAGTATGGAATACTTGTAGGAAACATGCACATTGATTTTAGAATAAAAAATACCACTTGAAAGATGACATCACATGAATGTGAGAGTCATTTTCAAAGGCGATATTTAGGAGAAATTATCTATAATTTGGACTTTGGCATATATTAGATGAACAATCAAAAGACAAGCTATGTGCCGTGCCCCTAAACAATTTCAAACCATGTAGAATTGCTCCAAGAAATAAGAATGAAACTGAGCAAGCCTACCATAAGATATACCTAGTGTATGTATGACAAAAGATATAAGCATGCAAATGCAAGCCTAGGCATGAAGAGTAACTAGATGCTTAAAGATGCCACTAGTTAGGAAATTAAATCTAGTAACACTTGAAGAAAATTGAATCTAGTTACCTAACATAGGAAGGGGAATTTGGGTCCATAGTATTCACTAACCCACTCGGCAATGATTTTGTCCATCATGATGCACCCCATGAAATGCATCCATACTTTGTCAAGTCTCCAAATTCCCCGACGTCCATTGGACTTCTCACTTCCCTTTCGGGATCCAAACCTTCTTGGTGCTCTTAATGTTGGAAATGATTTCCTTTGGCACCCAAAAGCGTTTGACACCATTATTGGCTTGCCTGTTCACCTTGATGGACACCACCTTGTCATTTTTTCTTCTTTAACAAGTATGGTGTGGAGGCCTTCTTGTCCACCTTGTAGGTGTAGGTGTTGGAGAGCTTGCTTGTTTGCTTCTTCTCTTTCTTCTTTGCTCTTCCCCCAATATTCACCTTGCACTCATAGGACTTGTGACCGTCCTTGTGGCACACGTAGCAAACCATGGTTTGTCCTTCATCAAGCTTCTTTACTCCATTGACGGTGTTATCTTGATGAAGTTGGGCTTGCTTCGCCTTGCCTTTCACTTGAGTCAAGTCCTTGGTGAGGCGAGCTACTTCTTGCTTGAGTTGCTCATCCTTCTTTGCAACCTCTTGTATGCTTGTATCTACAACAACTTTCTCAACACTAACTTGGTTGCACAAACACTACCGGAGACTGTGTAGTTACCGAGTGCCCCGACAATTACCGAGTGTCAGAAGTCGGGGCACTCGGAAAACAATATTTACCGAGTGTCAACACTCGGAAAACAAAAACACCCGGTAGTAGACCGCTTTACCGAGTCCACACACTCGGTAACTTAAGACAATCGGTAAAACTACAAGTTTACCAAAGGGGCGCACTCGGTAAAACTAGACACTCGGTATTGAGGTGCCACGTCACCTAGGATAGCAACCGTGCGCCGAACGGCGTCACGGCATGACATGTTTACCGAGTGTTATGAGCGTACACTCGGCAAAAATCACGGTAACAGCTCCGCCCGTAAAGCGCCCATAGCAAATAAAAAAGACCGAAAATGTTTACCGAGTGTCACTGCACAACACTCGGTAAACACTATCTTTTACCGAGTGTATTGGCGCAACACTCGGTAAAATTCAACCAAATTTCTTGTTTTTCCCTTCATTCTTTTTCCTCTATCCACATATGATATTTAGTACTCCATTCCAAAATATGGTGTTTATTTCGATTTATTTACTATATTTCACAAAATTTTCATTCTTTATGAAAATTAGGTACATATCGTGTAAATTTAATTGTAATAATTAAAATCGAACTCGATAAATCACGAGATTGGAAGAATTAACATTGAAGCATACATCTATGTTATAGAAAAAATTTCATAACGTTTTGGAAGTATTTTTACATTCGTCGCTGCCGAACCGGTACATCTCCCAAAGAGACGCTAAACATTCACAATGACGAGTAGGATTTCTATTAAGAGTGAAATTCAACAATATGATTTGAACTTGGAATTTTTTAGATAGTAAATAGATGACATGAAATAGTTCATGTGAAAGTTTGGTGAATTTTAGGATTAAATTGGCATTTTTTTCTTTTTTGTTTTGCATGAAATAATGGATACTTTTACCGAGTGTGACCTGAAACACTCGGTAAAGGTTAGCCACGGCCCACCTGTCTGCCACAGTGGGCTGCCATGCTTCTGTTTACCGAGTGCCATAGATTTGGGCACTCGATAAACATGTACCAGGCTTATATTTACCGAGTGCCGTAGATATGGGCACTCGGTAAACATGAGTTTACCGAGTGCCGTACATCTAGGCACTCGGTAAACAAAAGCATTCAACACAGCCGTTTCTCCCTCAAATCGTGCACAGACGCACACACACACACCGCACACGCCTCCCCACTGCCGCGGCCGCATCCTCCCCTCCACCACCACCGCCACCGGGCGGTCCCCCACAGCCGCCGCCACCGGAGAGACGGAGAGAGAGAGAGACGGAGAGAGAGGCAGCGGCACCGGCGCACCGGACGACGATCCCCTCCGCCGACGCCGCCCCGTGCTCCCTCCTTCGCTCCCGTTCCCGCGAGGTGGGGTGGGGTGGGCCCCAGCAGCAACGGCGGCGGCGAGCACTCTCTCCCCTCCACCACCACCGCCACCGGGCGGTCCCCCACAGCCGCTGGCACCGGGGGAGGGCGGTCACCCGCCGCCACCGCGGGACTGCCGCCGCCGCGGCCACCTCCTCCCCTCCAAGCTCCGGACCTGCTCATCTGCTGACTGAAGCATTGCTCTCAAACGCTCGGTAATTTCCTTGCAATCGTACAATAGATCCCTTGCTTTTGATAAAACTTGGCCCATTGCTTTGATTCTATCCGAAGCACTGCAAATTAGAGAAGAGATAAATCAGTAGAGAAAGAGAAAATATTCAGTGGTTGATGGATGCTGTTATCTTGTTCAGTGCTATTGCCCAATTGAATAGTCGCTTCACAAAACAAACTTCATGTTCAGATCCTCTCAACTGTAGGATTTCTATTTCTTGAAGGTTAATCAATGAAAGTTTCTCGATTTTCCAGTTTGATTGTTGAGCACAAACACAACCCGGTGGGCATGAAGTTTTACCCTGACAAGCAACATATTAGCATCATAAGTTTAACATATAACACCATATGGAATAAAAGGAGAGGAACCTTAAAATTACCAGAATCCCTAAATACTTAGGCCCCATTTGAACCATTTGGATTCTGAGAATCCACATAGAAAAATTCCCAAAATCCTAGTATCTCATCAAACAGTCTTGATTTTAGAGGGATTTTCACTCATAGATATTTAAAATACTCAAATCCAATAAAACTGTTGTGATTCTTTTTATCTGGATTCTCAGAATCCGATGGGATTCAAACAACACCTTAGAGATGTGTCATCAAGACATCAACATCTGTGAAAAAATTCTTCTACTGAACACTCATCTTTTCTTGACATACATGGAGTGTGATCATGTTGTCAATAAGTTAACCGAAAAGCCTTGCGACCAAATCTTGCTAGGCATTTTGCTCCCATTTCTGAATTGAGGATCTCCAGCATGGAGTAGAGTTGTTGGAGCATGTGCTACAGCTGTGCTGTGCAATGTGCATCTGCATCCGAGCCGAGACTGCTTTGCGCCTTTGACTCCAAAGTCCAATGTCCAATGTCCAAAGGGGGCCAACTGGCCATAGTAGTATTAGTATTTAGGAGTACTCCATTTATAGTATATATAGTAATATAAATCCGGCATGCATCAGCAAAAGGAATTGGAGCAGCAAAGAGCCTGCGTTTTTTTTTTGACATCCATCACTATACACAGTAAGTACATGCATACGTACTCCTCCGACTGGCAGTAACCAAAAGGTTGACCACTGTTAGTCTGTTACAGTAACCATCCGTGTTTACCTTGTCCAACCGAAATCATGAGACAGATAGGCACTCACGGATTGAGAAATGAGATAGGCAAGCAGCAGCAGCTTCCGGGCGGTACTGTCGGAGATCCCCTCCCCTACCCGGATGTTGACGTGACGGGTCCAGGGTCCCGGGTCCGTCCGGTCAAATGCGTGTTGGTCCGTGAACATGGCTCCAAATGCAAGTGCAATTCAGAGTTCAGGGACGTCCATAGTCAGCGAGGCTAAAGTTTACCTCAGGGCATAAGGTTATCAAATGAAAGTGAGGAAAGCTTTGACAGAAGACATACCAAAATCTTGCCTTTTCCTAACTTTTATTGTGATATCATGATTGAGCCTGCCCTGCTAAAATTCAATGAACTTGCAGTACAATATACCATATATTTCAAACAGACCGACTAACTAAAAAAGATGCTTATTTCCAGCACAGGTACTAGAAAAGAAGTGCTTTGATAATGAGATACATATACCATATGTTTACCACGGTTAAACTTTGAAACTAACAGTATGAAACCAGCACCTAGAGCAAATAACAACTCATCAGTCTATGGCATGGCAGGAAACGCAAGAGCATATTTCTTTACATTATTTATTTCCATGGCAGCTTCGTACTACCTGTAGTACCAAAAAAGTAGCATATCTTTACAGCTAAAAAGACAGCAAAGGGGATTGTCAACCTGCTGATGCTCTACCTCAATCTTCGATAAATCTTGCTAGTGATGTTTGTGGCTACAAAAAAATTGGTTCCATGTATTCCTCCATCTACAAGTGACATAGCGGCCTTTCAACCTTAGGTAAAATCTCATCATCCAATCTAGCAAACATCTTCTATGTGAATCGACCAAGAACATGAATGTCTCTTTATCATCTCATATGGTTTTTCTCTAGCACTACTACTCTATTGCTCTAAACTGCAATATCGTCTATATGTTAGGATGGATGACCGTCAGTGGATGTACACGGGCTATCAGAAGAGGGGTCAATACACAAATGAATGGATTGAGAAGGCCAATGATTTCATGACGAAGGCATTTGCAAGCGGACGGCGACATGCCTGGTGTCCCTGTAGGAAGTGTAAGAACAAGGCAATGAAAACATATGAGGAGATGACTAAAGATCTTGTCAACAATGGATTTGTAGAGAACTATACCCGGTGGACCATGCATGGTGAACGCCATCGTGCGAGAGAAGAGGTCGTGAGACAACGGATCGAGGAGTTTGATTCTGAAGCCGGGGTGGCAGAAATGTTAAATGACCATGACATGGCTTTCGATGAAGGAAGTGCAGAGCAGGAGCCAGAGCAAACTGCAAAGGCGTTTTACGCCATGTTGGATGCGGCACAACAACCCCTTCACGGGCGCACCAATGTTTCTAAACTGGATGCCATTGCACGTCTAATGGCTGTGAAGTCCCAGTTTAGCTGGAGTAGAGAATCCTTCGATCAACTGTTGACAGTAGTTGGCACCCTACTTCCGGATGATCACGTTCTGCCAAAGAACACGTATGAGTCAAATAAAATCCTTCGTACACTCAAGATGTCGTACGAGCAGATACATGCTTGTCCGAACGGATGCATCTTATTCAGGGGAGAACATGCTGACGATAAGTACTGTCCAAAGTGTAAGGCATCTAGGTACATTGAGTTAGAATCTGGTGATGGTCGGAAGACGCAAACAAAAGTCGGCGCAAAGATCCTGAGGTACCTTCCTTTCATACCAAGGATCCAATGGCTTTTCATGAGCGAGGAATCCGCAAAACAGATGACGTGGCACAAAACTGGACGCCGATACACTGACAAGATGATACATCCGTCCGATGGTGAATCATGGAAAAGCTTCGATCGGAAGCATACCGACAAAGCTGACGAGGCTCGTAATGTACGCATTGCACTGGCAACTGATGGGTTCAATCCTTATGGAATGGGTTCTTCACCATACACATGTTGGCCCGTATTCGTCATCCCTCTCAACCTCCCACCTGGCGTCGCCTTTCAATGGCAAAATATTTTCTTGTCACTTATAATTCCAGGATACCTGGGGGCTAATATGAGTGTGTACATGGAGCCTCTGATAGACGATTTGGTCCGTGCATGGGACGAAGGGGTAGTGACATACGACCGATTCACAAAGACAAACTTCAGAATGCATATTTGGTACCATTATTCCATGCATGACTTCCTGGCTTATGGGTTATTTTGTGGCTGGTGTGTTCACACGAAGATGCCATGCCCGATATGCAAGTCAGCTGTGGAGTTCTTTCGGTTGGAGAAGGGGGGCAAGTTTTCATCGTTTGACAAACATCGACAATTCCTCCCTCTTGACCACCCATTCAGGAGAGACAAGAAGAACTTTCGAAAAGGTGTCATAGTGGAAGACTCTGCACCGGAAATGATGACAGGTGCCTAGGTTCTTGAGATGTTAGATGGTCTTGTGGTCGACAATGAAAAGGGAGGCTTCGTGGGATACGGAAAAGAGCATGCCTGGACACACAAGTCGTGCTTGTGGAAGCTTCCTTACTTTAAGGACCTCCTTCTTCCACATAACATTGATGTAATGCACACTGAAAAGAATTTCGCCGAGGCGGTCCTTCACACAATCATGGACTGGGAAAAGTCAAAGGACAATGTCAAGGCTAGATTGGATCAAGCAACGCTGTGCGATAGACCAAAGCTAAACATGTTGCCTCCCTTACGCGGGAAGTCATGGAAGAAGCCTAAGGCCGACTTCGTCCTAACGAGGGCCCAAAAGAAAGAAGTTCTTCAATGGTTCCAATCGTTGATGTTCCCTGACGGGTATGCAGCGAATTGGAGGAGGGGTGTGAACTTAAGTACCATGCGAATCACAGGGCTCAAGAGTCATGATTACTACATATGGATTGAACGCCTTCTTCCGGTGATGGTTTGTGGCTATTTCTCTGATCACATCTGGCGAGTGATGGCAGAGTTGAGCATGTTCTTCCGCAAGCTATGTGCTAAGGAGATATCTCGGACCGAGATTGAAGAAATGGAAAGAATGGCCCCGGTGTTGCTCTGCAAGTTGGAGAAGATCTTTCCCCCCGGCTTCTTCAATCCGATGCAACATTTGCTCTTGCACCTACCATATGAGGCAAAAATGGGGGGCCCTGTGCATGCTCGTTGGTGCTATCCAATTGAGCGATGCCTAAAGGTTCTTAGAACAAAATGCAAAAATAAATGCAAAATTGAAGCTTCCTGTGCAGAGGCATCCATTGTGGAGGAGGTGTCATACTTCACAACAAGATACTATGCCGACAACCTTCCTAACGTGCATAATCCACCCCCTCGTTACAATGCTGCCAACAATCAGTCGACCCTCAGCCTTTTCTGAGGGCAACTCGGAAGTGCAAGTGAACCTACCTTGAAGATGTTGAGCCTAGAAGAGTGGCGCTCTATCCAGCTGTATGTGTTGCGGAACCTTGAAGAGGTTGGCCCGTACATTGCGTAAGTTTTACACAAACTTGTTTCTTTTCTTGTCAATATTTCGCATGCACCCATCCAACCCTCTTGTTAACGGCCGTTACAGCAAATTTGTTCTCCTCTACGATCGTCCATCACGGAGGGAACCCACTGAAGCGGAAGTTGAAACCCTTCTAAGACATGGCGCGGGAGAACAAAATCCCACTTTTATTTGTTGGTTCAAGGAGGAGGTACTGTTCAATTTCATTGGTTGTTTGTACTTAACTCTCAACTCGACAAATATATAACGAATCATCCTACTTGAACTAGCAGGCCAAAACTGACGTGTCTATGAGTGCCGAGTTGAGGCAAGTTGCCAATGGATTTGAATTTAGGGTCAAGTCATTCTCTGTGTACGATGTCAATGGATATCGCTTTCACACAACTCGGCACGAGCAGAGTCGGCCGAATCGAAGAACCACAAATACCGATGTTTTCACGCCAGGCACAGATGGGTTGGACTACTATGGAATAATTGAAGAAATATACAAACTCAAGTTTCCTGGTTGTGTACCTCTTCGTCCTATCATATTCAAATGCCATTGGTTTGATCCCAAAGAAGTGATAAAGACCCCTGAGCTTGGGTTAGTCGAAGTTCTAAAGTCATCCGTCTTGCTAGGAGACGACGTGTACATTGTGGCCCAACAGGCCACGCAAGTTTATTATCTCTCATACCCGTGCCAAACCAAAGACCGTCTTAAGGCGTATGATGTTGTGTACAAGGTATCGCCGCATGGTAAAGTACCCGTCCCAAACGATGATGATTATAACATCGATGCAAACACATATGACGGAGAGTTCTTTCAAGAAGAAGGATTAGAAGGGAGTTTTGAGATTGTCTTAGATGTAGATCTCGCAATGGAAGTAGACAATGATACGGTCATTGTTGACGGGAATGATGGAGAGGAGGTTCACAACGCGAAGGACTTGTTATTACTTGAGCAACACCATTCAGGCAGTGTCGCTAGTGATGAGACTTTGAGAGACGATCATAATTACGTCGACAATAGCGATGATGAGATTTTTGGCCCACCTATCGATGATCTTGATGATTATTTCTAGTACATGTAAGATCTGTAGTACTTATGGCAATTTTATACATGTATGATACATTTACTTATTTTGCATCTCTTTTATACATGTATGATACATTTACTTATTTTGCATCTCTTTTATACATGTATGATACATTTACTTATTTTGCATCTCTTTTATACATGTATGATACATTTACTTTTGTATATGCGTACTGATAGTTTATTCCTTTTGTTGCAGGTGATTGATGGTGGGCGGTGGAATCAGGAAGATTAGGTCGGTTATGACCTTACTGGCTGGTGGCGAGGGGTCCAGCCAGGGTGGAGGAGGAGGGCGTGCACAGACTGAGGGTGGAGGGCGTGCCCAGGGAGGAGGAGGACGACGACGAGGGCGTGCCCAGGGAGGTGGAGCCCAGGGTGGAGGTGGAGCCCAGGGTGGAGGAGGAGCCCAGGGTGGAGGAGGAGGACGGCGACGACGAGGGCGTCGAGAGCCGACACCTCCTCCACAGGACGACGACAACGAGTTCATAGCGGCCACGGAGGAGGATGAGGAGGAGGAGGAGACCAGGGAGGAGATAGCGGAGGCGGTGGAGGAGGCACAGAGGGAGGATGAGGCCGAGCGGGCTGAGCGCGAGGAGGATGCTGACTTGCTGGCAGAGGAAAATGGGGTGCCTACGGTTTGGTTGCGAGGGTCGTCGCGCCTCCCAGACTTACCCATACAGAGACGGCCAGTGATTCGACCCTCCGGAACTAAGTAAGTAATTTTTGCATGTTAACACTACTTCACAAGTTTTTAAGTTATAACAGAAACTAATATTCAATCTCAATAACTTTGTGGAGGGATTGGGAAATGGTGATCCCAGGGAGTCACTCTCGCCGAGTAAACGGGATCCTGGGTCTTCTGTGCAGGGCAAACTACCCCGGGATGGTGAGGATCGATGGTGTTGTGCAGCCCGCCATGAAGTGGTCCCACTGGCATGCCGCCAGCGATCAGACTGATCGAGCTGGCAGGTGTTATAACAGCAAGGCCGACCGGGTGATGAAAGAGCTGTGGGTACGTGTCCATCACACTATGCTGATAATAACATCACATTAATTGTATATTACTGACTGTATTTGCTTATAGGATTACTACACCTTGGCGGAGGGAGTACGTAGGGAGGACGCGGATGACGTGGTGAACAGAGTCTGTGTTCACCGAGTGCAGGACCTCTTCTACGAGACAAAGCTCCTGTGCAGAAGAATTTACCATGGCCGCAGAGGACACAGAGTCACCAGAGCGCAGGCAGTGCACCTGCCCCTAACTAAGGAGCAATACTTGACGGTAAATATGAGATTACATCGTCTGCGATTAATTGCACTGAAATTGATTTATGATTTGTCATGTGCTCGTGTACGTGCAGGTACCTCCTGCTTGGTGTGCGGGGATGGACAACTGCTGGGAGGCCATTGTGGACAAGTGGTTGAGTGAGGAGTACGAGCAATATCACGCCATACGCTCACATTGCCGTGCGATGATGCAGGGTTCCTCGCACAAACAAGGCCCCACTACCCTCAAGGAATATGCAGCCAGATATGTACGTGGATTTCATTTCGTTGTTGCTATGCTAACTTCTGAATGCATAATATCTTATTGTTGTGCTTCTTCCTGCAGACGCGGTTCCACCCCGGCCAGGAGTGCGCCTCGTTCAAGGCATATGCCTTGGCACACAAGGGCAAGGCAAAGGACCCCGACCTCGTCTACAACCCGGAGGACCCATCCGAGGCATACAGCAACCCGAGCGTGCACAGGCGCCTCAGCGAGTACACAGCGATGGCGAGAGAGATCCATGGGTCAGAATTTGATCCGAGCACCGCTGACCTCGAGGGTGACATCGTCATGAGGTTGGAACCAGGTAAGCCACACGGGCGGTACTATATGGGCAACAGCACCATAGACACGGCCAACACTCAGACACTCGCCCAGATTAGAGCCCGGAGCATGAGTTCGAGTCCGGCCATACGCCCACGCTCACAGCCCCAGGTGGTAGCACTCCAGGTTAGTTCTGTTGCATTCATTGTCCATTCATTTTCTACTCGTTCTTTATTTGCATTCTAACTATGTGATAAATAATTGTAGGCCCAGATTGAAGCCCTGCAGGAGTCACAGCAGGCCTCACAGAGCCAGCTTCAGGCCCTCGAGCTGTCGCACCAGGCCGAGTTGGCACAGGAGAGGGCGCGAGTGCAGACCCAGCTTGAGGCCTTCCAGCAGGCGCACAAGGACTGGTACGAGTACATGGCCCGTTTTTCTCAGAGCATGGGCTAGCCTCCACCGCCTCCGCCGCCGCCGATGATACCGTTGGTGCCTCCACCTCCGCGCGACGGCACTCCTGTGAGTCACTTAGATGCACTCTTCACTTTCGTGTCATATAGAGCTACCTTCGACTTATACCTTAGTTTGACCTACCATAGCTTAGACCTTAGAATTTGCTTTGATCCAGATAACTCACATGTGCAATCTCATTCTAGGGACCTTCTACAGCTGGATCGAACAACGATATGCAGGGTGATCAAGACCTGGACTTGACTCCGTTTCTTCGCAGGCCTCCGACCATGTGACAGGCCATCCGACCTTGTTTGATAGTTTTGTATGTTGAACTGTGGACTTGGTTGAACTTTGTGGACTTTGGACATATGTTGATGGTGTTTGTGGACTTTGCATGGTGCTTGTCGACATATGTTTGTTATTGTGAGTGGATGTGACATTTGTGGACATATATGTGATATATATTGCCTATCTGTCATGTTATTATAATTTCCTGTGATTTTGTTGCTTATTGTGACTGGATATGCACTGAAACAAACAAAAAAATTCTGTGGACATATTTTACCGAGTGTAGCACTCGGTAAAACAGAGATTCTGTCAGTTTTACCGAGTGTAGCACTCGGTAAAACAGCGACCAGAACCAAATTGGTTCTGATTCTGTGAATTTTACCGAGGGTGCCATTTTTTACCGAGTGCCAGGTCCCCACTCGGAAATATTTGACTACTTTTTACCGAGTGGGAACACTCGGTAAACATTATTCCTGAAGTTTATTTGCGGAATTGTTTTAATCACAAAAATGGTTATTATTTTACCGAGTGTTAGGAGCTACACTCGGTAAACATTATTCAAAAAATTTATTTGCGGAATTGTTTTAATCACGAAATGCTAATTTATTTACCGAGTGCTGCTAGTGACACTCGGTAAACGTCGCCGTTAACGGTCAGTTTGGAGGCTGACGACCGTGAAGTCATAATTGTTTACCGAGTGTCATTATAGCACTCGGTAACTCTCTGCGCCGAGTGCTCCGATATTAGACACTCGGTAAAATAACTTCACCGAGTCGTTGTTTGCCGAGTCCACTTTACCGAGTGTGGCACTCGGTAAAGAGTTTGCCGAGTGTGTAGCACTATTTGCCGAGTGTTACTCACACTCGGTAAATACACAGTATCCCGTAGTGAAAGATGAGTCTAAACATAAATCATTACAAGAAGTAGAGGCATCCTTTTTAGACATGTTGAAGATAGAACTTTTCTTTTTAGATGCCTTGGTGGGGGTTGTACTAACGGCTTCAAGATTAGCAACTTTATTAGTTAGCTCATCACAATGTTTGCACATGGTTTCTATTTTAGCAAGCAAACTTTTATAAGCATCTTATGAGCTAGCTAACTTTTCTTTTAATTTTTCATTTTTCTTTATAAGTTACTCATCATTGATTGTGCATGTATTTGTTGTTGCACTAGCCTTAAGTTGCTCAATTTTAGTAGATAGTTCAATATTGAGATTAGCAAATGTCTCATATTGTTCAAGCAAAGTTTTATATGCTTCTTGTGAACTAACTAACTTTTCTTTTTATTTTTTCGACCTTCTTTTATTGACTAGTGCAAACTTTAGCATAATTAAGATTTTATTGCACAATTTCATCATAAGAAGGCATTTCATCATCACTATCACTCTCACTAGAGGATGAGCTTTTGTTACCTCGTGCCATAAGGCACACACGAGAGGAGCTTGATGATGAGTGCTTGCGGCCTCGCCACTTGTGATGGTGTTCTTCTTCACTTGAAGAATCATCCCATGACCTTATTGATGTGAGGGCTTAGTTCTTGCATGCCTTCTTCTTTGTCTTGGGTGTGGGCTTGTTTGGACAAAATTCCACAAAGTGCCCCAACTCACTGCATCCATAGCATCCTCTCTTTCTTTGCTCATTTCTTTGATTGGTGAAAATAAGATCTTGAATTTGGATGGGCACACCCTTGACATTGAGCCTTTGGATCATCTTCTCCACCTTGTTGATAAGTTTGATTGATTCTTCATCAAGGTCGGAGGTGGAGGAGGAAGATTGATCATCATCACTTGAATCTTCTTCATCATCATCCTCATCTTCTTTTTATCTTCACTTGAGGAGCTTGAGCTTTAGCTTGTCTCAACTTGCTTGCCCTTCATCTTCTTTTTCTCGCTACATGCGAGAGCTTTGCCTTTGCTTGATGAAGAGGCTTCTTCTTGACCCATCTTGCGTGACATTTCAAATGCCACTATCTTGCCAATGACTATGGCCAGGGTCATGGTGCTCAAGTCCTCCATGTTGTGAAGGATGGTGATTATGCTTGCATATTTCTTTTATGGTAGCACGGAGATGATCTTCCTTATGATGTCCGCATCATCTAGCTTTGTTAATCCTATTGAATGGAGCTCATTGATAATTAGATTCAAACAAGAATACATATCACGAACAAGCTCGCCATCATTCATTTTAAAGGAATCATAATTTTGTTTAGCTAGACAATATTTTTGCTCACGGACATTAGATGTGCCATCATGGAGCTCTTGAAGTTTTAACCAAATTTCATATGTCGTATTTAAAGTGAACACTTGGTTAAACACATCCATACTAAATGATTCAAACAAGCAATTCTTAGCTCTAGCATTGAAATGCATTTCCTTTTCTTCACTCTTTGTGGGTTTATTAGGATTCTTAATGGATTTCATCCCGTCACGAGTGACTCTCCAAACACCCAAATCAACCACTTCAAGGTGGCAAGCCATTCTAGCTTTATAATAGGGGAAGTTAGTGCCGTCAAAGTGCGGAGGCCTAGAGGTATCCATCCCAACCACTCTAAATAGCGTCGGCTCAACGGCGGTTAAGCCAAAGGTCAAGATTGAGCAAACCGGCTCCGATACCACTTGTAGGGGACCATGACGCCTAAGAGGGGGGTGAATTAGGCAACTTAAAATCTACTTCTAAACTATGGCCTCTTTTTCTAACCTTAGCAAAACCTATGCAAAAGACAAACTATCTAAATGTGCAACTATGGTTTTGCTAGTGTGTTGCTATCTCTACCGCAAAAGGAGTAATACAATCAATGTAAATGCGAAAGCTAAAGAGCAAGGTAGAGATATGCAAACTCTCGTCGATGACTCTGGTATTTTTACCGAGGTATCGAGAAGCACGCAAGCTTCCCCCTAGTCCTTGTTGGAGCGCCTCGCAAGGAATCCCTAGCAAGGGCCAAGCTCCCGGTCGGGTAACTCCGTGGATAGCCTCGGGCCTTCCCCACGCGCAAGTGGGTCTCCGACGTGCCTTTCGGCAAGCCTCTCTTGGATGCTCCCCGCCGTCTTCACTATCAAGCTTCAGGCCGAAACGTCGAGGGCCTTGTTCTCTCCGGTACACGGTGACGACCACACCACAAACGTGGTTAGTGTGATCTCGCAAGACTACAAGCCCCTCCGATTTACAACAATGGTGCACGCAAGCACCGAGTGATAAGAGGTATACAAACCTCACTAAACACTAGACCTAAACCTAGAACAAGCGCATAAGTGGTGGTCTAATCAACATAAGCACTTCACAAAGCACCTACGCTAATCACCTAATGAATCGCTAAGCACTATGTAAGTGGAGATCAATAAAATAGTGTACCAACACCCTTGGTATGTTTTCTCAGCTCCAATCATATCAAATGGCCGGTTGGGGGTCTATTTATAAGCTCTACTGATAAAGTAGCCATTGGGGACGAAACACACTTTTCTGCTACTGACCGGACACTGATCACGTCCTGACCGGACGCGTCTGGTCACTCACAACGGCCAATTAGTCTTCGGCGCGATCAACTGATCGAACGCTGATGGCGTCCGGTCACAACTGCGCCCCTCTGGAATCTCTCTAGAAACGATCGGACGCTGCACTTCGTGCGTCCGATCGTCCAGTCTGTTGCGTCCGGTCGCGCTGAAGACACTGCCATGATGATGAATAGTGTCACCGGTGCGTCCGGTCCCTGTTTCGCTCAGCGTCCGGTCATCAGCTGCTGACGCCTGCTGTTGCCTGGCACCTGATCGGACTCGTCCGGTCACTCATAGGGCCGCGTCCGATCACCTCTGTCGGGCTCGTTTCTTCGCGATCTTGCGTCCGGCTTGGTTCCAATCTTCGTGATTGGACTTTGCTTGACCTTGTATGTCTTCTATGCATCTTCACATGTCTTTCTTGAGATGTTGATCATTGGATCATCACGTTGCCTTTGTCCAAGTCACGTTTTGCATCATATTGAACTAGAAAACAAACACTGATAAATTCATTAGTCTAATTTAATTGTGTTGGTCATCAAACACCAAAATCTAAAATAAATAGAACTAGGTCTATTTTCGTTACAAGCGTTCCTCAGGTGTCAAGGTTTTGAATGCAATAGCGTCAGCTGTCCTCGAGTGTCGAGGCCCTCCTTATGCTCTGCTCGGATGCGAAGGCTTCCCCTCGGGTACCGAGAGTTACTCGGGTGTTGAGATCATCCACGCAATGGATCAACTGTTCTAGTTATGGTAAGGCAACCATTGTGCACTTGTCCTGAGGTCTCTTCATGACGACTCCGTTGGTTTGTCCCGACAAACGCCAAACACGAGCGGTCTGGATTTCGTATAGCGCTACAAGGAGCGTCTCTGCGACTTTGCACGAATGTGTACAGTAGCCGTGAGCCTGCGATACCAACTAGCACCAAGTTGCCTGAAAGCTAAACTGAAGCTACACGCGGTCTCTGAAACTTGGCTTTTACTATTACGGTTCGGTCGGCACAGCGAGACAAGACCCCAACCACACGCCACGAAACACAGGCCCCGCGGACGGCGTTCGACCGGTTCAAGCCTGCCCTGTTGCCAGAAGTCATGACTAAAATATTATTAACTAATTTATTGTAAAAGAAAATATTATTTATTGATAAAAGAAATATAGCTTATAAGCCAAGCGAACTGGACGATAGGGTGCTTAGGTGCAGCTGCCACGACACGCTGTGAAATGGCCGTTATACTCCTCTTGGTACAAGTGCCCACCTGGGCCGACCCGCACAGGTTTTCTTCTCCCATTTGCTCACCCAGATCAAATCATCCAAACAAGCTTAAGCAGAGCGCGCTCCCCCCTCTCTGTCTCTTTGTTCTGCGTTGCATGCTGGAAAGTTTGAAGATCTAGAAGACCGCCATTGGCAAGCTAGCTAGTGGTGGTGTGCCGTGGCGTGATGAAGCGTGCGTGCATGGGTGCGTAACACGTTCAAGTAAGCGAGCTGGATCGGATTTGCAAATGGAAGACGACGAAATCTGCGAGCTATATCTGCTGAGCCGCTTCGCGCCATCCTCGTCCACTACTCATCATCAGCTCAGGGCTGCAGGAGGTAGCCATGGACCAGGACCTGTCTTCGGAGCTGGACCCGGCGCTGCTCATGTCGACGTCGACGTCCTCCTCGTCGCCGCCAGGCTCGGCCTCGCCCTCCTCCTCCTTCTCCCACCCGTCCCCGCCCCACTACACCTTTGCCGTCAACAACCTCTCATGTGCCCGCCCCTCGCCGCCGCGCCGCCGCCAACCTCCTGCCGTCGTTCCTGTCCTCCTCCTCCGCTTCGCCGGCCCCCGATGCCACCGACGGCGCGGCGGGCCTGCTCAAGTCCGTGTCCTTCATCTGCCTCCAGCTCCAACATCCTCGCCGTTGTGGGCCCCAGCGGCGCCGGCAAGTCGACGCTGCTCCGCATCCTGTCCGGCCGCGGCACGGGCTCCGAGATCGCCAAGCCCGGCACGGTGTCGCTCAACGGGCACGCGGTCGCCTCCCGCGCGCAGCTGCGGCGGCTCTGCGGGTTCGTCACGCAGGACGACAACCTGCTCCCGCTCCTCACGGTCCGCGAGACCATCCTCTTCGCCGCCCGGTTCAGGCTCCGCGCCGCCGCGACAGCCGGGGAGCGCCGCGAGCGCGTGGACGCGCTCATGCAGGAGCTCGGCCTGTCCGAGGTCGCCGACAGCTACGTCGGCGGCGGCGGACGGCTGCGGGCTGTCGGCCGCCCGCGGGGTGTCCGGAGGCGAGCGGAAGCGGGTGTCCATCGCGGTAGGACATCGTGCACGACCCGCCGGTGCTGCTGCTGGACGAGCCCACGTCGGGGCTGGACAGCCGCTCCGCCCTGGACGTGCTGCAGCTGCTGCACGACGTGTCCCGCGCGCGCCGCCAGGTGGTGGTGCTCAGCATCCACCAGCCCAGCTACCGCATGCTGCACTACATCTCCTCGCTGCTTCTGCTCTCCCGCGGCGCCTGTCGCGCACTTCGGCACGCTCAAGTCGCTGGAGGACGCGCAGGCGCGGCTGGGCCACAAGATCCCCATGCAGCTGAACCCGCTGGAGCTCGCCATGGAGATGGAGGTCACCAGCCAGCTCGAGGCGGAGGACCGCTCCAGGATCGCCGTGCACGGTGATCACCATGCCGACGACGAGGATGAGGTGAGCCGCCTTGTGATCAGTGGACGACGCCTCGACGTCCCGGATCAGGGCTACTGCAGCCGCTTCACGGAGGTGGCGGCGCTGACCGTGCGCTGCTGGCGCACCATGTACCGGACGCGGGAGCTGTTCGCGGCGCGCGCCGCGCAGGCCGTGGTGGGCGGCCTCGGCCTCGGCAGCGTCTACTTCCGGCTCAGCCCGGACAGCCCCGACGGCGTGGCGCTCCGGCTGGGGCTCTTCGCCTTCACCCTCAGCTTCCTCCTCTCGTCCACCGTGGAGGCGCTGCCCATCCTCCTCCACGAGCGCCGCGTGCTGATGCGGGAGGCCTCCAGGCGCGCGTACCGCCTCTCCTCGTACGTGGTGGCCAACGCGCTCGTCTTCGCGCCGTGCCTTCCTCGCCGTGTCGCTCCTCTTCTCGGCGCCCCTCTACTGGCTCGCAGGGGCTCCGCGCCACGCCGCTCGCCGCCTTCGCCTTCTTCGTCCTCGCCGTCTGGCTCATCGTGCTGATGGCCAGCTCCCTCGTGCTCTTCCTCAGCGCCGTGTCGCCGGACTTCGTGATCGGGAACGCCCTCATCTGCGTGTTCCTGGGCGTCTTCTTCCTCTTCTCCGGCTACTTCATCCCCAAGGACAGCATCCCGAGGTACTGGGCGTTCATGTACTACGTGTCCATGTACAGGTACCCGCTGGACCTGCTGCTCATCAACGAGTACGGGGGCAGCGCAAGGGGCAGGTGCGTGGCGTGGATGGGGGGAAACAATGGCGCCATGTCCGGCGGCGTGTGCTTGAGGACCGGAGCCGACGTGCTCAGGGACAGGGGCATCGACGAGGGGATGAAGTGGGTCAACGTCGCGGTCATGCTGGGGTTCTTCCTGCTCTACAGGCTCATGTGCTGGGCTGTGCTCGTCAGGAGGGCCTCCAAGACCACCCTGTGACTGTGTGATCTCTTCAAGGACCAGGGTTATTAGTTTGATTCAGGCGAAGAGCTCTGTGTTTCAGCATGCATTGTCTTCTGTTTGGAGATGAAGAGAGTTATTAGTTGATTAAATTATTGGTTCATGTAATTATTGTATTAGTATCTTGTATTCCTTTATTTTAAATGTTTTTGGCTATTTTTTGGGGATGGTGTTGAGTAAGTAAAGTGATGTTAACCTGTGGCGTGCTATGTGGAATCTGAATATATTTTCGGCAATCAATCACAGTTCTTTCAATGACAAATTGCTCAATCTTGGCTCATCATCAACCTTTGGTGTAAATCTGGAGCATGACTCTGTTCATTGTAAAGGACATGATCAACAAAAATTCAGCAATTGGACAGAGTATTTGGCGTGTGGACTGTGGAAGTGCTTGGTGAACCATCTCCAACAACAAAGTGCACCAGCCACTTGTTTTTTTTTTCTTTTCACACAAACTGAAAATGTTGGATCCCCTTCCCGCGAGCTCGGCCCTAAGACTTGACAAAGTAAACACAAAGTATTAATAAAATAACCTATTGTTGGGCTGGGCTGGCCCAACGAACAAAGTGTGTGAGCACTGAGTACTGCATAAAGAATATCTCACAATTTTAAATTATAAGTCGTTTTGTATCCGACCGTCTTGACGGTTGTGTTCGTGGGCCGCTATGGCAGAACTGCTTAATCTAATGTCTTTTAGGAGTGCTCGTCTTCCATTAGACACTAAGCCCTCAAGTGGGAACACCAAATTACACGGTCCCGTCGGACACACCCTAGGGGAGAACCCGAAAATTCACATTTTTCCCATCAGGATCACAAATGAGAGAATAAAGCTTACATTATTCTTAACCATTTCTTACATCACTTTTAATACAACATCATAGTATAATATTTATTATTATAACAGCTGAATATAATCATATTATCAAAGTTATAAATAATTTAATTGAACAACGGAATATAAACATGTGATCAGAATTACAGCGAAAATAAATATATAATCATGACATGATGAAGCATTGATATATAAACTACAACAATAGATTATGAAACTTGCATTTATAAAAGCATTTGGTGAGAATTATAAATAACAACTACGATCGCAGCGTAAAGGATTCCTCGCTGAGCCGATCAAGAGGTATCCACACACAAGGGTCAGCTCTAGCATCCACCTGTCACCTGCAACAGGGGGAATAAAACCTTGAGTACTCAATTGTACTCAACAAGACTTACCCAACAGGAGAAAAGAAAAGACTCCAAGGATATATAAGGCTATCTGGCTTGTGGGTTTATTGCATTTACAGGAAGCATTACTAAGCGTGCATCCTTATATTCGATTTTTATTAATAGCCGCATTGGTTCATTAACTAATCATTCTATGTAAGCACATGTGCTACTTTCAAACAGGAGATAAGCAATCAGATTTCTTTTTTCCATCTTTTATCTTTAATTCTTACTAGGGTGTTAAACCGTAGACAAGCCGTACCGGATTTCCCGGCGATTCGTGAATCAATGCCCCCAGCTAGGTACCCTAAAAACACACGTCCCGCTTGTACACAAGGCACAAGCAGGATCAACCCATCACCCTCCTTTACTGGGTGTCCAGGTCCCCGTCCAAACTAGGACTCCAAGCCCCCGCCCCTGAGTCCTGGACTTAGTGCGGTGCAAGGACCTCCTAACCCAAAAACTACCCTAACAGTCGGTCCGAAAAGAGACGGATCCACGACAAGAGAGCAACAAGTCTTCCAAGCGCCCATACCCAAGTATGTGCTCGGGATAATAAGTCTGTGACTTGCCCAGAGCCTTATGCAATGGCCGGTCCTTAACTGACACAGACAGGGAAAGCAATGTAACCAAGCCATGCCCCGCGTCCACGGCGACACAACCTCTTATATCCACCAATACCCAAACCATATCCTTGCCCGGTCACCAATTTTTTCTTTCCACCATTTATATTTTTCTAAGTGATAATAATATTGTAATATATTTCCTATCTCTCACGAGTAACAGGAAATCACTCGACTTCTACCAGAGTCCTGTAGCATAGCAATCTACACGATCCTATCATACTAGTAAGACTCATAGGATAAAGATATATATATATATATATATATATATATATATGCAAGTGGGTTTCAATCAACTCCTTAAAACTTAATGCACAATTATAATTTAAACTACAGAAAAGTAGGAGTTATGCACCGGGGCTTGTCTGGGTAAGATATATATTAAAAAGTTAGTATCTGCATCTTCAGATCCTCCACCATCATCTAAATAGAAAGCCCATTGCATCATCTCTTGGAGAGAATATCATTACACCATCTTTGGATTCACAATCATCCTTCAATTGATCTGTTGCTTCATCATCGTACCTATATGATATGCATTGATGCAAATGTATAGATGTAAATAATCAACGACAGCCAAAATGCTTAGAAATTCGATCACGCCTCACAAGCTAACGAGCTCACTCTAACGACGTCCGTACTTAGGCTACATATCCATGTTGATGAATAAGGCATTATTTCCCAACGAATGTTTTAGTTATATAAACCCAAGTTATTTTTTTATTTTATTCTATCGATTTAATCATTATTTGAAATAGGGTATCACTATCTATCTAGCAAACTAATTATTCTGGAGCTACAAAAATTATAGTGAGTATCTAATATTGCTAGGAGCCTACTATAAAATTTTTAGATCCAACACTATTACCAATTTATCACGGAAATTCCTACAAGTTTATATCTTTATAATATTAAGTACCTTAAATTAATTATATAGCTTCCAAAAATATTATCAAACTACGTGAATAAAATATACTAACAAGTAGATCACGCTTTTAGGAGCCTAACAAAATTGGTTTCACAATTTTTGAACACCCACACAATTTTATATTGATTTTACAAGTTTGTTTCCAAAACTAATTAACACTTCTTTATAAAACTAAATGGCCAGTGGCCACCTATTCGGCGCAGCGCCCCAAGGCGGAAATCCACTCATACATGGCCCAGGCGCGACGCCAGTCCAGCAGCACGGCAGATCGGCCCAACGGGCGCGGGAACGGCCCAGGCATGCAGGCACAAGCCGGCCCCGGCGACGCGGACGCGAGCGCGGCCCAACAACCCTACGCCAACAGTGCCAATGGCCTAGGCGGCAACGCAGGCCGGCCTAGAGGACGCGACACGCGGCCCAACTTGGGAACGGGTGCGAGCAGCCCAAACAGGCGGGTGGCGCACACGGCCTAGCAAACCAGAAGTCCAATCCAGCGCTGGTGGGCCACTGATCCATGAGCAGAAACAAGCCGGCACAGGAGGGAGGCTCTAGAGCAAAACATCGGTAGGGCACCGACGGCGTGACCATGGCCGTGCATGGTGGCGAGGCGCCGGCCTGCCTCCACCCCAATAGCGAACGCACAGGCTCGGAAGGTCGAGGTGGAGCTGCTACTAGTCGTGCTAGAGATGGGGTGCTCTGAGCTGAACTAGCCATGGACACATCCATGGCGGCGTCTAAGGAAGGACTACGCGTGACGGCCAGCGATGAAACCAGCACACACGTGCGCACCGTTGAACTAATAGCTTCCGATCCACGTCAAAGCTCTCTAGGACCTCCTCAAGGCGCTAGGGATTCAAGGAATTGGAGGGATATACCTTGTGTATGACAAATTTGGACCAGAAGGGATGCGGTCTTGGCAACAGTGCTCCTGGTGCGGTGGCTGCGCAATGGCAACGGCTGCGGCTGCCCGTGACTGGGAGTTCGCTAAGGCGGGCCACGATGGCAGCACGACCACGACAGGGACACGGCGTAGAAGGAAGAGGAGGGCGCCGAGGAGCAACAGGGCCAGCACAGGGCTGGTGGCACGCGCACGGGAAAGGCCGGTTCTAGCGTGAACGGCCCTGGCACGGAGGGAAGAGGAGGGGCGTCGATGGCGCGGGTGCGCCTACACACGCGAGGAGGGGAAAAGGGACCGGCCACGGTGGCCTAGCAAAGGAGTCACGTCGATGGTGGGGCACTGGGGCTACTATGGGTGGGAGGCGTGGGTCAGCGGGGAGGACGAGCAGGAGCTGGGATTGCTACTTCCACCACGGGACCAAGGAGCTTCGCGCGCACTCATGAAGAGGAAGAGGAGGGCAGCGCTGAGGAAGCTGTAGGACGCTCGAGATGCAGCGTCGACCTTGGCGGTTAGAGGAAACAAAGAGGGATGGAGAGGCAGGACTGACTCGGCCTAACCTGTCATGGCACGACGTGACACAGCGTGGCTGGCAGGACATGTTGGTTGGCACGGATAAGACTGAGGCCGCAGAAACAAGTAAGGCAAGCAAGGACAAGACCGAGGCCGCAAAAAAATAGAGGAAGGGGAGCAGCACAAGGCTCGGCAGCAAGTCAAGCAAAGCAAGCAGAGATGATGCGACGAAGTAGGCAGATGGACGGTGGTGCTTAGCGGGGACGTGGGCACAACAGAGCCTGTGCTCCAATTAAAAATTTCAGACATGACGCAAACGATGGGGAGAAAGACAGGGACCACTGTTCGCCTAAACGGTCGTTTAGCCTGTTTTAAACACCATGTAAACGTTATATGATGGTGCACCGTTTTCGTTTAATCATCCGTTTACCCCATTTAATTGGCCGTTTAGCCCGTTTAATGGGACGTTTTGCTCAAATAATGACTAAACGGTAGGTGACCGACTGTTTACCGTTTAGCGTTTAGGAAAACACTGACAGGGACACAGGTAAATGGACGTGCCGGGGTGTAGAGCCACGACTAGAATGAGACGGTGAATAATTACCATGCAACGAGTACACTGTACGCCAGGAAAATAAACGAAGTTGCTGCGCTCTCTCTCTCTCTCTCTCTCGTCAGTTCGTGCTTATTAAAATAAACCCGTGAGTATATATATATCATTCTATTTATTAATGGATTTTATTTTATTTATAAAAGTTGCTTTTCATGCTTAATCTAACAGAACAAACCGTTCGGTAGCATCGTCGTTCGACATTCCTAAATATCTTTACATACTGAACAATTTAACTTGGACATTTACCTGATTCCACAAACTAAGTCACACAGGATTCACTCATCACGTCGAGTACGTTTTAAATCAAAAATCCGAGAAACTCATTTCAAAAAATTTACTTAGGCCTAAATCGCGGTGCTAAACAAGATCGTAACACCAGGAGTGTTACAACCAACCCCCCTTAAAAAAATATTGTCCTGAGATTCGAAGCAAGAACTAGAAGAGGGGAAATGTGATTATATTAGTAGATCAGGGATTACATGAAAGATTACACGACTTCGAATGCTAACCACATGGGGATTTGGAGATACATGGTTAAGAGCAAACTAATACAACCAAGACTTAATCCAGAAGTCGAGATAGACGAGGGCAATGGAGAAACAACAAGATAATGATTATCCAAAATATGGCGTAGCACCAACAAATCCAGAAACATGACTCTAAGAACTCAAACATCGTGAACCCTAAGACCAACTAACCAAGGGAACTTGAACTTCTTTGGAAACTAGATCCTTTCTTCTCAGATTACACCATTACCTCAGACTAACGAATCTAATTCCTCGGATGACAACTAGAGCTTGTAGCTCTACTCCAAATGCGAGGGAAATGGGGATGAAGAAGAAGAGCAAGGATCAAGGGTATTTTATAGTGGCGAACGGAGGTGGGGCGCAACACACCAGATAGGGATGCGGCGGGGAGGGATACATAGACGGTTCATGCTGTGGGGATAAACATGGCCATGGTGCGCTCACCTGCACAAGCGAGTGGAGGGAAATAAAGGAGAGGGGGGTAAGAGGGTACGCTCGACGAGAGAGACATGCAGGCGGTCTATGTCCCCAAAAGAAGAAAGAAAGGAAGGGAAGGGGTCCGGTACGGAGGATGAGGCGTGAGGGTTCGAGAGCCGACTGGAATTGCTGGGAAAAGGAGAGAAACGCACAGTGCACAAAGACGGCGAGTGCGGCATGATGCCATGGCCATGCGAGAACGGGGAGCTAAGGGCCCAATACAAACAGTGTTCATAGGGCACGTAGCGAAATGACCCAGTATGCGTAGCGCGGTCAACTAAACACCGGGCTTGGGACATGACGTCCACTCAGGCTTTTACAATCACTCCCGACTACCCGAGGCTAACTTTCCTTTCCCTTTCTCGACCACATCCGTCTTTCCTATAGACTAAGACCATGGCATACGTTCTTCCTCCAAAACCACGTTCTCTTCCTTTCTTTGAAAGAACACTATTTCATCAACCAGTTGTAGATTTTCCTGTTTAAACACCTGAACATTTTAAGGAGATTATTTGTAGCAAAAGTGGTATGGTGGTGTAACTTGGTAAAGGTACTTGGTTAACAACCTCGATACCAGCGCATGCCGAGCAGCATCACCATGTGGTAGTTGTTCCATAGGGAGCCCTTGGTTTCATCGCGGCACCATATGCTTTTAACCAGGCAACTATTACCAACTTAAATGCCATGAAGGAAGTGGGGTCATAGACCACAGAATAACGGGAGTATTGCAAGGAAAGATTCAAACCACAAGGGTTCCCTTCACAACAAGGGACAAGGAATTCAAAGCCAATGGCGGATTTGATTTAAAGAGATTCAAGTGTTCTACTGGGACATCCACAATTAGTCGATACAGTGTCCTATGTTATCCAATCATGGTTGGTCTATTGATATCTGAATGGCAACTTCTCTTATAACCCACTTACTATCGCCCTTGAAAACTTTAAGCACGTCTAATGAAACTTAAGGTAGATGAACGCAATAAACATAGCTAAATAAATAAAAATGCGTATTACAATGGTCTTATACGGGTACAATGTATAGGCATTCAAGCTCACATTCATGACACAGCATTCACCTTCCCTACTGGCAGATGATCTCAACAACCATGGACCAACAACAACGGCAAGAGTACAATACCGGAGGACAGCGACGAAAAGCACTACTACTATGGGTACAACATCCCAAGGCAACTAATCTACTCAAGACCACGCATCTTCATTCCTGGGCTCGGTGGATTCTTCCACCACCCAGGCTATGGATCTACCTCTTCTCTTGGCAATGGCTGAGTGAGAGGAACCAAGGGCTCGACTTCTGACACTTCCGAGGGTGGAGGTGCTGGCGGCACTACAACACCGGTTCTCCTTCTTTCTGGTGGGTGGATAGGGATCCCTTCCAAGATTGGGGCATCCTGTCTTTCAGCAGCCAACATCCTCTACTTGGCCCTGGTGACAAGATAGGCCTCCCGCAGCTGATGGATGTGCCGATCTTCAGCCTCCTTCAGAGCTTCCGACATGGCAGTATCCCGACTCTCTACGGCTATAGCACTGGCATGCGCTTTGGCGAGCTACACCTGGAGCATCTAGGTGAAGATCTCGGCTTCCTTGGCTCGATGGAGATAGATCCTTAGTTCCAAGGCTTGCTGGTCATACTGCTCATCCAGAGTGAGTAGGTACGTTGTAATGCCCCAGAGTCCAAATGGCTCAGATCCACTCTGCACGTTGAGCGAACCACACCTACCAACATCCCACTTATGCTTTCGTCCTCGCTTCGCATAAAAGGATTAACCTGGGGATGGTGGGATGGACTCTAGAAGCCTTATATGTTGGTCTGTCCCACCTTTAACAACCAAGGTGGGACTAAACTCTCCACAATATCTCATTAACTTGCATATGGGCCACTATGGGCCAAATTCCAAACTGGGCCAGATGTCACATACACCCCTCCTCAAAGGAACCGACGTCCTCGTTGGCCCAACACACCCACAACCGGGCAAATGATGACCAGGAACGTTCCCTCTTAGCACATGCAACCGTGCACCTAGTGCCAGCACATGCGCCATGTCGTGCACCCCATAGGGCCTACACACGCAATGAACCCCATGTCCGCGCCCCTAGCCCACACGCGCCCCTAGCCGTGAAGGTCGGCTCTGATACCATTTGTAACGCCCTAGAGTCCAAACGGCTTAGATCCACTCTGCACGCTAAGTGAACCACACCTACCACCATCCCACTTACGCTTTCGTCCTCACTTCGCATAAAAGGATTAACCTAGGATGGTGGGATGGACTCTAGAAGCGTTATATGTTGGTATGTCCCACCTTTAACAACCAAGGTAGGACTAAACTCTCCATAATATCTCATTAACTTGCATATGGGCCACTATGGGTCAAATTCCAAACTAGGCCGGATGTCACATACGTGGTCAAGTGCACCATGGTAGGACTATCTTCTTGCAACTCCCACCCTTGCAAGGCCTCCATACGAGACCTCCATGCTTGTCGATTCCTATCCAAAGGTGGAAAGAACCTCATGGGGGTATGGGCAATGGGCTCCTCATAGATCTGGCAGAGGTACCACAAGGCTTTGTGGGCCACAACCTGGTAGGTGTCAATGAAGCTAAACCTGGTTGCGGTCATACTCCAGGCTTCAGTGAGGTCGGGGAACTCTTCACTCTTTCCGATGTAGATGGTAACCTCACACCGCTTGGTGCCATGCTCCTCATACTCACGGCCCTCATACTTGGGATGATCTCTGACTCTGAGCTTTTGTAGGGTGGTATGCAGGATTCTGGGAAAACCCTCAATGTTCAGGCAGTAACTACTAACCCAGGCTCCTTCTATGTCTAGAGGTGGTGGTGAGGAAGGCTGAGCGAAAAGCCTGCTCAAAGGAAAAGCTGGACTAGCTAAAGTGCATCGTGTGGTGGTACCAATGGCTAAGTTAGGCTTTGCTTATAAAGGCGGAGCGGTTAGTGGTCCTAACGTTGTTCACCGGGGTTCCTGTGTGGGGTCACAACGACTGAATCGACCAAATTCCACGCGTTCGAGGCGAGCAACGTGCGATGCCATTACTGACTAGTACAATTGCAGGGCAAGGGTTCGACAAGAGCACAGAAAAGAGTACGGGGAAAATGTGGGTCATGACAGGCGTGAACCATGGGCGAACACGGAGCACGAAGCCACAGTGCAGACCTAACTCTGGAACAGGAACGAGTCAGTCATGCATAATACGACACGCGTGACACCTATGGAGCGTGTATCTACAAGCAATACGAGCACTACAATGCACAAACAGGATATGCATGAATGCATGTCCTATATGTCCTTCCACTATTGCCAACATATAGGGCAGTCGTTCTTAGATTTTTTGCACATCGTTCTTTCCCTGTAGCTAGTCGATACTATCGGACTATGCTCGGAGTCAGTATTCCTGCAGAAAACTTGATTAAACTTATCTAAGTCAGCAGAGTGCCATCTATCTTGGATACCTAACCATAGTAATAGGGCTACTTATATAACTTCGCATACAAATGTCCTATTCTTTTGAAAAGAGTTTGTTGTCAAATTTTATTTTAGAAAAGGTTTTCGAAGCTTTATTTCCTTATGTGCGCTCTGATACCACCTGTGGCAGAACCGCTTAATCTAATACCTTCCAAGAGTGCTCGTCTTCCATTAGACACTAAGCACTCAAGGGGGAACACTAAATTACATGGTCCCGTCGGGCACACCCCAGGGGAGAACCCAAAAATCGACATTTTTTCCATCAGGATCACAAATGAGAGAATAAAGCTTACATCATTCTTAACCATTTCTTACATCACTTTTAATACAACATCAAAGTATAATATTTATTATTATAACAGTAGAATATAATCATATTATCAGAGTTATAAATAATTTAATTGAACAGCGGAATATAAACATGTGATCAGAATTACAACAGAAATAAATATCTAATCATGACATGATGAAGTATTGATATATAAACTATGACAACAGATTATGGAACTTTCATTTATAAAAGCATTTGGTGAGAGTTATAAATAACAACTATGATCGCAGCGTAAAGAAATCCTCGCTGAGCCCACTAGGAGGTATCCACATACAAGGGTCAGCTCTAGCATCCACCTGTCACCTGCAACAGGGGGAATAAAACCTTGAGTACTCAATTGTACTTAGCAAGACTTACCCGATAGGATAAAAAAGACTCTAAGGATATGCAAGGCTATCTGGCTTGTGAGTTTATTGCAATTGCAGGAAGCATTACTAAGCGTGCGTCCTTATATTCAATTTTTATTAATAGCCGCATTGGTTCATTAACTAACCATTCTATGTAAGCACCTGTGCTACTTTTAAGCAGGTGGTAAGGAATTAGATTTCCTTTTTCTATATTCCATCTTTCATCTTCAATTCTTACAATGGTGCTAAACCGTAGACAAGCCGTACCAGATTTCCCGGCGATTTGCGAATCAATGCCCCCCAGCTGGGTACCCCGAAAACACACACCTCGCTTGTACCCAAGGCACAAGCAGGACCAACCCATCACCCTCCTATCCTAGGTGCCCATGTCCCCGTCCAAACTGGGACTCCAAGCCCCCGCCCCTGAGTTCCGGATTCAGTGCGGTGCAAGGACCTCCTAACCCAAAAACCACCCTGACAGTCGGTCTGAAAAAGAGCTGGATCCACGACAAGAGAGCAACAAGTGTTCCAAGCGCCCATACCCAAGTATGTGCTTGGGACAATAAAGTATGTGACTTGCCTAGAGCCTTATGCAATGACCGGTCCTTAACCGACACATACAAGGAAAGTAGTGTAACCAAGCCATGCCCCGCATCCACGGTGACACAACATCTTACACCCATCAATACCCAAAACATATCCCTGTCCGATCACCAATTTTTCCTTTCCACCATTTATATTTTTCCAAGTGATAATAATATTGTAATATATTTCCTATCTCTCGCGAGTGACAGGCAATCACTTTACTTCTACCGGAGTCCTATAGCATAGCAATCTATATGATCATATCATACTAGTAAGACTCATAGGATAAAGATATATATGCAAGTGGGTTTCAATCAACTCCTTAAAACTTAATGCACAATTATAATTTAAACTGCAGAAAAGTAGGGGTTATGCATGGGGACTTGCCTGGATAAGATATATATTAAAAAGTTAGTATCTGCATCTTCAGATCCTCCACAATCATCTGAATAGAAAGCCCATTACATCATCTCCTGAAGAGAATATCATTACACCATCTTCGGATTCCCAATAATCCTTCAATTGATCCGTTGCTCCATCATCGTACCTATATGATATGCATTGATGCAAATGCAAAGATGTAAATAATCAATGATAGACGAAATACTTAGAAATTCGATCACGCCTCACAAGCTAACGAGCTCACTCTAATGACGTCCGTACTTAGGCTACATATCCATGTTGGCGAATAAGGCGTTATTTCCCAACGAATGTTTTAGTTATATAAACCCAAGTTGTTTCTTTATTTCATTCTATCGATTTAATCATTATTCGAAATAGGGCATCACTATCTATTGAGCAAACTAATTTTTTCTAGAGCTACAAAAATTACAGTGAGTACCTAATATTGCTAGGAGCCTTCTGTAAAAATTTTAGATCCAACACTATTATCAATTTATCACGGAAATTCCTACAAGTTTATATCTTTATAATATTAAGTACCTTAAATTAATTATATAGCTTCCAAGAATATTATCAAACTATGTTAACAAAATATACTAACATATAGATCATGCTTTTAGGAGCCTAACAAAATTGGTTTCACTATTTTTGAACACCCACACAATTTTATATTGATTTTACAAGTTTGTTTTCGACACTAATTAACACTTGCTTTATAAAACTAAATGGCCAGCGGCCACCTATTTGGCCCAGTGGCCCAAGGCGGAAATCCACTCATACGTGGCCCAGGCGCGACGCCAGTCCAGCAATGCGGCAGATCAGCCCAACGAGCGCGCGAACGGCCCAGGCGCGCAGGCACAAGCTAGCCCAGGCGGCGCGGACATGAGCGCAGCCCAACAAGCCTACGCCAGCAGTGCCAGTGGTCCAGGCGGCAACGCAGGCTGGCCCAACAAACGCGACACGCGGCCCAACTCGGGAACGGGCGCGAGCAGCCCAGACAGGTGGGTGGCACGCACGGCCCAGCAAACCGGAAGTCCGATCCAGCGCGGGTGGGCCACTGATCCATGAGTGGAAACAAGCCAGCACAGGAGGGAGGCTCTAGAGCAGAGCATCGGTAGGGCACCGACGGCGTGACCATGGCCATGCACGGTGGCGTGGCGCTGGCCTGCCTCCACCCCAATAGCGAACGCACGGGCTCGGAAGGTCGAGGCAGAGCTGCTACTAGTCATGCTAGGGATGGGGCGCTCTGAGCCAAACTGGCCATGGACACATCCATGGCGGCGTCTAAGGAAGGACTACGCGCAGCGACCAGCGACAAAAATGGCACGCACGTGCGCACCGTGGAACTAATGGCTTCTGATCCACATCAAAGCTCTCTTGGACCTCCTCAAGGCGATAGGGATTCAAGGAATTGGAGGGATATACCTTGTGTATGATGAATTTGGACCAAAAGGGATACGGTCATGGCGACAGTGCTCCTAGTGCGGTGGCTGCGCAACGGCTGCGGCTACTCGTGACTAGGAGTTCGCCAAGGCGGGCCACGACGACAGCACGCCCATGATAGGGACGCAGTATGGAAGGAAGAGGAGGGGCGCCGAGGAGCAACAGGCCTAGTGTAGGGCCAGGGGCACGCGCACGGGAAAGGCCGACATCGGCACGGACGGCCCTAGCGTGGACGCGGCGTGGAGGGAAGAGGAGGGGCGCCGGTGGCACGGGGTGCGCCTGCATGTGAAAGGAGGGGAAAAGGGACCGGCCACGGTAGCCCAGCAAAGGAGTCGTGCCGACGGTGGGGCACTGGGGCTGCTGCGGGTGGGAGGCATGGGTCAGCGGGGAGGACAAGCAGGTGCTAGGATTGCTACTTCTAGCACGGGACCAAGGAGCTTCGCGTGCGCTCACAAAGAGGAAGAGGAGGGCAGCGCTGAGGAAGCTGCAGGACGCTCGAGCAGCAGCGTCGACCTTGGCGGTTAGAGGAAACAGAGAGGGATGGAGAGGCAGGACTGGCTTGGCCTAACCTGTCATGGCACGACATGACACAGTGTGGGCGACACTACATGTCGGTTGTCACGGACAAGACCGAGGCCGTAGAAAAATAGAGGAATGGGAGCAGCGCGAGGCTCGGCAGTAAGTCAAGCAAAGCAGGCAGAGATGATGCGACGAAGCGGGCAGATGGACGGTGGCGCTTAGCGGGGACATGGGCACGATAGAGCTCATGCTCCAATTAAAAATTTCAGACACGACGCAAACGATGGAGAGAAAGACCGGGACACAGATAAACGGAAGTGCTGGGGTGCAGAGCCACGACTAGAACGAGACGGTGAATAATTGCCATGCAACGAGTACATTGTACGCCAGGAAAAATAAACGAAGCTGCTGCGCTCTCTCTTGTCAGTTCATACTTATCAAAATAAACCTGTGAGTATATATATATATCGTTCTATTTATTAATGGATTTTATTTTATTTATAAAAGTTGCTCTTCATGCTTAATCTAACAAAACAAACCATTCACTAGCATCGTCGTTCGACATTCCTAAATATCTTTACGTACTGAACAATTTAACTTGGACGTTTACCCGATTCTACAAAACTAAGTCACACAGGATTCACTCATCACGTCGAGTATGTTTTAAATCAAAAATCTGAGAAACTCGTTTCAAAAATTTTACTTAGGCCTAAATTGCGGTGTTAAACAAGATCGTAGCACCGGGGGTGTTACAGCCGCGGTACCAGCCTACTGGTCCAACAGCGTCTCTAACCTTATCTTGCTGCCTCCATTATTCATACAGAATGATAAGGTTCTCTCCACCACACACGACCGAGGCTGAGAAGCCATAGCCCACCGCAACGGTGTCGATATGCCATTCCCCATACCGATGGCGGGCGCGGTGCCCTGCCCATCCTAGTGGTGGTCACGGCACCCTGCCCCAATCCGACGACAATCGTGGTGGCCATTCCTCTCCTGATGGTAGCGCTCCCTCTCCTTCCCCTTCGGCGGCCCTTCCTCCTCGCCTATGGATTTTGCCGCGATTCCCTCCCTTCCTCCTCAATGGTGGCGGTGGCAGCAAGCCGCCTCCCCTCTCCGACCGATGGTGGCGACGGCGGGCACCCTCCCTCCGCGCGGATCTAGATCTAGTTCTCATGGCGCCTCAAGGGGCCTGTGGTGGGGCGCAGAGCGCTGCTCTGATGCGCATCGCGTCCCCCTGGCTGGTAACTCCGCGCCACCGACGAGCTCTACACTGATGAACTTCGAATGTCGATGAGCCTCCATTTCTCCCAAGCAGCAAAGAGATGTTGCGCTAAAAGCACATGTTGCAAGTGTACATTTCAAATGTTTCAGAGGTATATTGCAATTGTTTCATGCGGATGTTGCAAAAGCAGATCGAGATGTTGCATATGTTGCAATAGTTATACATGTATGTTGTAAGCTTTTGTTCCCTATGTTTCATCTGTTTTTTAGACGTATGTTGCAAGTGTGTTTATCTGGATGTTGCATACGTTTCACACATATGTTGCAAGTGTTTTCTCTGGATGTTGCGTATATGTTTGCAATGTTTTTTCAAGTGTTTTCCAGGTGCTTTTACAAGTGTTTCAGAAGCATGTTTCAAGTGTTTAATCTGTCTTCGGGCGTATGTTGCAAATGTTGCATCTTGATGTTTTAAAAGTAGATCGGGTGTTGCATATGGGGACGCGCGTGGGAAGTGGTAGGGGGGCATGAGCGGTCCCTCGCATAGTCTGGCGGCACGGGCGGCATCCGGGTTGTGCGGGAGACATCCGGGGGCACGCTGGCGCGAGCGAGTGCGGCGCGCGGGAGACGGAGTGCAGCGCGAGCGTCCGTCCGAACGTCTGAGTGCTAGTGCTTCTGTTTCTAGATACATGATGTATATCTAGGTATGTAGTAAAAGCTATATACCTAGAAAAGTTAAAACAACTTATAATTTATAATAGAGAAAGTAACGTATTAAGGTAACATTTTTGTTTTTCGTTTTGGGATTGAGTAGCAACACATTTACCATCATGTGAATGAGGTTACATGAAAGGATTAAAAAAAGGCTTCATTTTTGTAGGTAGCTCATGAGATCTCTCCTGGTGCATAGGGTGGCTCAAGCGATTCTACAATAGTGCTGCTAACGGGGAGAGTAACCCTAGGTGAGTGCTTCAGCATAGACTAGGATTATGATTCAATCCACCAAAAATCACGGGAATGATCACTTAGTGTGGAGATGGCTTTCTGTTTCTTCTTTTACACTTTATGTTTTTTAGATTCATACTTGTTTGTAAATTTCCTATGTCTTTACTTTCCTAGATTTAGGATGTCTGATTGCTAGGATTGGAACTTATTAGGTACATCATTTTAGAGGTAGAATAGACGTATTAGATAACCCTAGACCTAGAGCGTATTTAGATAGAATTTAAGATATATTTATCATGTGTTGTTTATGGAGCAATTAGCCTAGTAGTAGTCTTGTTGGAAGTCCTAATTACATCCCCTCTCAAGATATTACCAATCGGGTGATCCATTTTTGACCGAGGATCGGATGAACCTTACAAGCGTACTTTTGATCTAACTTCTTCTTAAAACATGTTTAATAGATCAATCGTTCTCTTATATCCTATATATATTGATATTTACCTTTTTTTTGTTTTTTACTAATATGTTGCTAAATGCATGGACTTCATTTTTCATGAAAAGATAACTCTAATATAATTGTCGACCTAATGTTCACCTTTTGTTACTAACCAATTATGATTTGTATTGTATGCAAACTTGAGAATTAATTGATGATTTTCTTAATCCTGATAAGCCATGGTACATCTAATGCAGATTAGATTATGGTGTGTAAATCTCCCTCGTGGCCCCTTCTCCCTTGTCACTATCTCTTTGTGTCGTTCTCTTTCCCTACAACAAATAATTGAAGGTTGAGTGAAGGATCGTGAGTAGAGAAATAACATGTACAAGACCAAACAAAAAGCCATGACAAGCACAACTACCTAACTTGAACATCTTCTCTTCTCTACTTGTTCAATTGAGCACCTACTAGTAATTCATCATTCAGCGCAACAAAGTGACTAGTTCAATGGACTTTTTGATATCGTTCTCCTTAGCTTCATTAATCTAGTGAAGTTGCTCTACAAGTGCTCACTCCATACCAAAATAACTACGTCTTGCTTTTCAAGAAATCAAGTTTTTTAAGTTTCATAAAGCGCACGATAAAAAATATTAGTACTTACAATACATCTGTTATCTGTTATTATATACTACTTAAAAAACACTGGACAACTTTCGTCCAACCAAACAATCGTGTGCGCGCCTCCGTGGTGATTCACGGCACCGAAGACTGATCAGACCCGGTGGGCCATTGCATGCCCCCATGTAATACTAGTACTTAAAAAAAATTGGAGTCGAGCTTTTTTTATAATATATTTGCGTCTGTTGCCCGCTTCATGGATGCCGTGTCTCCTACCGTCGTACATTGCATGCCCCCATGCAATACGGTTTCCATATGTATACGTTGCATGCCCAGTTTCCAATCAATCACATAGACATGGAAGCGATCGATCTCACACACGTCGTTCGAGGGTATACAGCAAGGAGAGCACGGACGAGCTCGATCGGCACCCGTGCTGTCTGGACTTCAACATGCGAGCACACGGCGAGGAGCACAGACGGGCTCGATCAGCATCTGCGCCGCCTAGACCTCAATCTGCTAGCGTGCACACGTAACCATCCATGTTTACTAACTTTTTATTATTTTGTAGAAATGAATAAAACCGTCCTCGCAGACGTGGGCAAAAATTTGTATTACCAGTGCAACGCACGGACATGTATCTAGTAATAATAAGTATCGATAGATTAATTTTAGCATATATTTTAATAAGAAATTTATTTAAAGATATAAACATTAATATTTTTTTCTAGAAAATAAGTCAAATTTAGAAAAGTTTGACATTTTGAGAAACGAGATGCACATTTGCTTTAGGACGCAGGATGTAAAGACAAACAATGATCCTGTTTCAAGAAGCACGAGTTATAAGTTATAAACTACATAAGATTAAAGTTCAGGGTACGAAGTGAACACGGATAAAATAGGGTTCTTTATGTAATATACTCGCATGTGCTTGATAAAATCATGGTCAATCTAAGACCCTATTTGGATTTATTAGCTGATAGTAATTAGCTAGCTAATAGCACATAGCTAATGTTAGTTGGCTATCAATTGACTAGCTACCTATTAGCTAGGAGGGTGTTTGGATGCACACTTAATTAATATTTCTCTGCCTATTAACTATTATTATCTTATTTAGTTCATCTAGAGGTTGAACTAACAATTAGTTAGTCTATTATCTATTAATGTTTGATACAAAAGAGATAATTATCAGCAAAAATGTTACAGCTCGCCGTAACACTTCGCAAAGTCAAGGCTGCCAAACGACCGCAACCATGAAATGGAGCATCTCTTCTTTGTTTAGCACGAGAAAGAAAGCTTAACTTTTAGACCGTTGGCTGTGAATCCCATCCACATCCAAGAAACCAAGAGCAGACACTACACTTGAAAGTCACTTTAAAACACTACAGCCAAGCCTGCCAAACATCACGTTCCAATGTCATCTCGATGACAACTAGGAACGTGTCGCGTCGCGTATTAGACACCGCCGCGCAAATCCAACTGGAACCTCGCCAGATCACCAGCGCGGTTAAATTAATCGGCCCCAAAAAAGATTACGTTTTGTTTTCTCTCCTGTTGCATATACCTTTCGCAGCCGCATTCATTCTTGACGAGGCAAATCGAGTGGTTTCCTCCTCAGCCTCCTCCGCCCCCCCTGCACACTTGCGAGCGACAGCGAAAGCGAAGCTGCCGCCGTGCCAAGGCGTGAGCAACTGCAAGCTGCGCTCGCCCAATAATAGCGCAATCGGATTTGGTGCGTTGCTCTTCTCGCCAGCGCCTCCTCGTCCGTCCCCACCCCCGCCCCTCCAATCCCCACCAAAACCACCCGCGCCGTCAATCGCAACCAGCAGCGCCTCCGTCGCCGGCGCCGCGGGATTGGGCCACCAGCTAGCCGCGGTTGTTGATCGGCCGATTGATCGATCGACGATCGATCCACCGCGGCAAGGCCGGGCGGGGAGGGAGCCGTCGTCGGTGGCGGCCGCGCGCACCGACGGTTTTCTTGGCGGTTGCATGTATGCGGGCGGGGAGAGCCGGCCCAATGGTGGGGGCGGGGGCGGGGGCGGGGGTGGAGACGCGCTCCGGCGGCGGAGGCAGCCCGGCGCGGCCGCCGCGTCTTCTTCTTCGTCATCGTCGTCGACCGGCAGAGGAGCGGAGGAGGGATGGGAGGAGCATGAGCGAGGGCAGAGGCAGGCGCGGCGCAAGAAGCAGCAGCAGGGGAGGCGCGAGGCGGTGGCCAGGGCGATCCGGGGCGGGCTGCCCTCCTGCTGGGGCGGCGTCTCGGTGGTTCAGGAGGCCGCCTCCGGTGGGCAGAGGGCTGCGAGGAGGTGGAGCCGGCGGGAGAGAGCGGCCGCTGCCGCCGATCGAGATGCTGCCGCCGGCGACGACGATGGTTCCGGGCCGGGCGCGGGCACCGCCACTGCAGCGCCAGCGCCGCCGGCGGCGTGGTGCTGCGTGTGCCCGGGCGGCGACTGCTCGCTGGAGCCCAACCCGAGCGCCAACGGCAAGGAGGACGCCGGCGTCCGGTCTCTCCTCGAGCAGAACGATTTCTTCTCCGCCGACTGCAACCCGCACGCCGACGTCCTCCCCGCCGGCGCCGACACCGCCGCCGCCTACGAGTCGTCGTAGCAGGCCCAACGACCGGTTCGGTTAGGTGCCAGGCTGCCAGCCAGCTACTACCCATCCGCATTCTCCTCCCCACAAACATTGCGATACACAATTTTTACTGATACTGATGATGAAAGAGGAAACTTTCGTTCCGCTCCGCCGCCGCCACCGGTGGAGCTCGATCGGATTCTTGATTCCTTGCTTTCTTCGTCCATTGCTTCCTTGCCCGTCCGTAATCTGTACATGTACTTGCCATGGTTGGGAGCAAATGAACTGAGTGATGGGCGGTCGGGCGCCTTGTCCCGTAGCCATTTGCGGGTTTGTTTCCAGACTCAAAGACACTCTGTCCGGCAGAGCATTTGACCGCACGCATGCCATGGATATGGGCAGGACTAGCTCTCCAGCTTGCAGGTGTGGTGCCAATGGAGGGCGGGCTCACACTTCAGAGCTTTACGGCCACTGCAATGAAGTGAACATTTCGTACGCGTTGAATTGCTTGAATGAAGTAGGCAAGTCACTCACCCACTTGGCCACTTGGATGCTGCTGCGATGTGTACTCTGGGATTTGAATTGGAGCTCAAAAGGATGGAAGGACGAATGTGAGAATGAATCTAGACAAAGTTTCAGAGAATTAGTAGTGCGTACTTGCAAATTGCAACGCACGGCATGCGCAGATATACTGTAAGAACTTGATATTCTACGAGATGCAATCTGGTATGCGACAGGATGCTATGACATACTAGTATGAACATCAGAATACTAGAAGGGACGATACTTAATAATAGGCATTGATGCAACTGTTTGTTGAGAGCGACTTCCGACTCCAGATGACCAAATCAGCCGCATGTCTCTGATTGTTGAGAGCGACTATCTTTTTAACCATTTCTTAAGTCCTGTATTCATCGTCGTCCGCCCCAGCTACTAGGATCATGTGGATTCTGATCAGGTAGTACAGGAAGCCCCTATGATGGATCCAAAATAAACTGTACAAGAGGTCGACTCTGTACCCAGACTGACAGGAAGGATCTGATGGAGCCTCCGAACTGCGGAGTTGGCCCTATAGGACTCGACTCTGGTAGGCGTAAGAGTTAAGCAGCCTCCACACCAATCACGTCCATCGGCCATTTTCGTTTTCGTTGCATTAGAAATGTCGGTGAAATGTTTTTTTAAAAAAAATCGGTGAAATTTTGCTGTTACACGTCGATGGTGGAAATGCAGAACATTAGAAAAGAAGAATCAGCATACTCCCTACTTCTCTAAATATTAGTCGTCACGATTTTCGTGCCGATAACTTTGACTCGATTTATAAAAAAATTTGTGCAACATTTTTATCTCCAAATAAATTTATTAAAAAACTAGATTTAAATATCTATCAATGATATTAATTATGTATCACAAATATTAATATTTTTTAATATATATTTAGTCAAAGTTGTTTCTCGAGAAAAAACGACAAACATTTAGGGGTGAGCGAGTATGTTCGGGATAGAAAGGAGGGGCCACCAGCCACCCAGCCAGGCGACGATGGATTGTTGCTCCAGGACCACGTCCATGTCCATGCTAGCAAGGAGAAAGGCATCCCCCCATGGTTCACGGCCAGCCCAATGCGCATGGATTTGGACACGACGAAAGGCAAATTTTCCGCGTCACAAGGAAAGAGGGTGTTTTGGGTGAATTTTGAATTTGAGCTACTGTATCACTTTCGTTTTTATTTGACAATTAGTGTTCAATCATGATCTAATTAGGCTCAAAACGTTCGTCTCGTGATTTCCAACCAAACTGTGCAATTAGTTTTTTTTTCGCCTATATTTAATGCTTCATGCACGTATCGCAAGATTCGATGTGATGGGTACTGTAGCACTTTTTTGGAATTTGGCCTGGCAACTAAACACGGGCAAAGCACAGAAGATCGGGGGCGGGGGCCGGGGTGTTTTGGAATTTTATGCATACGGTATGCACTCAGCTTCCATGCATACATGTTTCCATCTACTGCCACGTGTCCACCCAAGGGGAATCGACGTCTGTCCTCATCCGATGTCCACCCATGCTTCCGCTTGGCTTCCACTCGGCTCCAGTATGCATACTCGGCTTGGCTCCCACTCTGCTCATCCGCTGCTCACCTGTACATGCGGCAGCCATCAGGTGGATGTATGCATGCTTACTCGATGCATACAGGATGCATGGACGCATACGGTATGCACTCAGATTCCATGCATACATGTTCCCATCAACTGTCACGTGTCCACCCAAGGGGAATCGACGTCTGTCCTCATCTGTTGTCCACCCGTGCTTCCACTTGGCTCCCACTCGGATCCAGCACGCGACCGCGGATACTGCCAGCTGGCCTGGCCACATGGATTTCGATGGCGGCACCTGTCCACGTCACTGGCACGGTAACAAGTAAGGACTTGGTAGGCACGGCTCATTTCGTCGGTGAAACCGGCTCCATCCGCGGAGCTAGGGCCGTTTCATAAAACAGCTCTACAAATATGGTAATTCTTCGACCCGAGCGTCCGACTCTTTACTCGAGTATAGGACAAACGCGAGCGTGAACCATATGACACAACCTTTGTTTAATATCCCGTCAATTCATCCATCACTCATTCCGTAATATCCAGTCAATTCATATATCTCTCACTCCGCCACCCGCCCCGTTGCTCCTGCGTACTCACGCCTACTGCTCCTGCCGCTGCTCCGCTCACTTGCCGTGTTGCTGCTCCTGACGTTGCTTCGCGCGCTCGCTCTGTTGCTCCTATCGTTGCTCCTGCTCCACTGCCCGCTCCACTCGACGACGCCAGCAGGTGCCGCCAATGCAAGTAGAAGCATCAGGCCTTGGAGTGGAAGCCCTCCGGCCTCGTCTCCTGCTACAACTGTAGCGCCCCGATGCAGACGGCGCATGAGGTCGCACCGTGGTATGATGCATGTTGCAAGTGTACATTAAAAATGTTTTCAGATATTTTAGAGGTATGTTTCAAGTGTTTTACACGGATGTTACAAAAGTAGATCATGATGTTGCATATGTCGTAATTGTTGTACACGTATGTTGCAAGCGTCGGTCCCTAATGTTTCATTTGTTTTTTTCAGACGAATGTTGCAAGCGTGTTTATCTGGATGTTACATATGTTTCACATATATGTTGCAAGTGATTTTTATCTTGATGTTGACTATGTTTGCAATGGTTGTCAATTATTTTTGCAAGTGTTTTTAGATGCATATTTCAAATGTTTCATTGGTCTTTTTTGTATGTTGCAACACCATCTGAATGTTTCAAAAGTAGATCGGGTGTTACACATGGGATACGCATGGGAAGCGGGAGGCGGAGCGAGCGGTCCCCGCGCAGGCGATGTTTGTGCGGTGCGGGCCCCAGTTGCCGCGGGTGATGCAAGCGTGGTCTAGCGACGTCTGGGCGTCGTGGGCCCACGCGTGGACACGCGAATCGAATGGGAAACCGACCGCAGCCGCGGGCGTCTGTCCGGACGTCCGCACGCTAGCAGGCCCCTACAAATATGCACAAAACCTCATACAGGGCCCACCAAAGCGAGATGAAGCCACTATTTTCAACTTCACCGTCTACATATCTTTTCTGAGAGCATGAATTAATGGGCTCCTTGAGTGCTATTTGATTTTACCCTATTTGACATAAAATGAGAAGCTATGTCAAACGGGGGAAGCATGCCAGTGAAGATTTGGACGCAGACTTTCAGTCACATGCTTAGATAAGTGCTTCAACTGCTAAAATGCAGAGCATCAATCAACCAGAAGCTGTTATTTCAGAAGTCATAGCTTTCCACGTAGTACAATTTTCACAACACTAGCTTGAACTCTGTTTTGGCTTTCTAACTTTTTTAATAAGTGGAAACAGAGAGTTTGTTCCACGACTAATTCAAATGAGATAGGAGGGAGTATATTTTGTAGTTATTTCAACCAAACAACTTATAATTTTTTCACAGACTACAGCTTTTACACGGCTCAGAATTCCTTTTTCACGTCACATTGTTGAACAGAAAAAGACCTTTAATTGTCGTGGAAGCAGCTAGCTCCAAATCTGAGCACGATCTGGACACGTTTAATGGTCGAATTGGCACCTGATCCTGGTATCCTATGCCGTGCCCAAAAATCATGTGGAACTTTGCGCGCGCTGGTGACCGTACGGCCGGACCGCAAGCAAGCAAGGTCCACACTCCACTTCTTGCATCACCATGCTGGTGCCCGATGTTTGCCGCGTCTTCTCCAATCCACTCGCATGAGCTATAGATACATTGGAAGGACGTGTTCAGTTTAGACTTTAGACCCACCACTTCACTCAATCCTATTGGGTCAGTCACCGTCACTCTGTCACTGTCACATGCGTCCAATATTGCGCCTATTTTGAGTTGTTTATAGTTGAATCAAGCTGCTCTCTGACTATAGTTGTCCATGCAACCCGAGGCACAAAGGCACGGCACGAAGCCCGCTTTTTTAGCCCGACACGAGCACGGCACGGCACGGTGACATGCGGGCCCGGGCTAGCCCGGCCCGAGGCAGCAGGTCGTGCCTGGGCCGCTGCTCAGGCCTGTGGGCTGGCACGGCACGCCCCGACCTAAGTCAGCCGGCCCGGCAGCGGCCCGGCCACCCCCTCCCCCTCCTCACTCCACTCCTCCCCGGCCTCCCCGTGGCCGCGGCCCAGCGCGCTGCGCGGCCCAGCGTGTGGCGTCCCCGGATCCCCGGCTCCCCCCCTCGGCCCCTCCTCATATAAAAACTCACGCACGGCTGCGGCGGCTCACATCCGAAACCCTAGCTCATTTCGCTCGCTCGCCTGTCGCCTCGCCTCGCTGCTCTCGCCTCGCAGTCTCGCTCTCGGCTTCGTCCTCCCCGACTCCAGTGAGGTGACCTCGACGATCAACCTGCCGCCGGCGAGCAGCTCCCTACTCCTACCTGATCCCCTCCTTGGCTCCCTGCTCCCTCTCTACATCTCCCTTCTCCCTATCCCTATCTCCCCTCTAGATCTCGGTGACTATATGAGTTCGTGTCCCGTCTGCCCCTCCTCCGCCGCTCGCCGTCCTTCTAACCGGTGTGTCGTCTTCTCTGGGTGGCCCTCATCTTCTCCGGCACCGGGCTCCGGTTGCGCAGGTACATCCCTAATCCTAACCTTAACCCTAACCCCGCCTGTCGCCGGCGAGTAGCTCTCTACTACTCCTAAGTCCTACCTGATCCCCTCCCTGCTCCCTCTCTGCCTCTCCCATCTCCCTATCCCTATCTTCCCTCTAGATCTGGGTGATTATGTGAGTTCGTGTTCCCGTGTGCCCCTCCTCCGTCGCTCGCCGTCCTTCTAACCTTACTGTTGTCTTCTCTGGGTGGCCCTCGTCTTCTCCGACACCTGGCTTCGGTTGCGTAGGTACATCCCTAACCCTAACCCTAACCCTCCTCTTCTTCCATTGATGAATGGTTTATGATCTATTCTGATGTACTATTTTCCTCCTCCATGTCTTTACGCAGGTCGGTAGCCGATGCGTCATCCTCTAGCTGTGGCATAGAGCGACCAAGGCGGCCCCACGCACCGTTGAGGAACGATGTTGGAGAGCCCTCCGCGGTTGAGGGCGCCATGGCTAGTGCTGATGACGAGATCGTCCGGCCGCTCACCAGCAACAACGATCTCATCGCGGCAGGCCTAGCACCTGAGGACGGCGACGACACCCAAGAGGACGCTGCTGCCTTGTTCGGTCTGGACGGCGGCGGTGGTGAAGGGGCGACGGCGACTGGGACCCCAGTCTGCTCCAATAGTTCAACTCCATCTGTTGCTGGTACTGGTACCTCTTCTGGAACTGCTGTTTGTAAGCGTAAATCTACTGTGTGGGCTGATTTTGATGAGATCTATGAGACTATGAATGGTAGGAAAATCTGCACTAAAGCTACCTGTAAAATGTGTAAGCATACTTTGTCTGCTAGATCTAATGCTGGCACTGGACACTTGAAGAGGCACCAGAAATCTTATAGGCAGAAAACTGATCAAGCTACTAGGGTTCAGTCTAGGCTTGCTTACAATGTTGATGGTTCTGTGCATAACTGGGACTATAAACCTGATGTTGCTAGGTCAGAATTGTGTCACTTGATTGCTAGGCTTGATTTGCCGTTAGGTATTGGTGAGACAGAGGTCTAGGAGGATTACATTGTCCGTGCTCATAACCCTAGGTTTGTTAAAGTATCTAGACAGACCACCACTAGAGATCTGAGTAATCTGTTTACTGAACGTCGTAATATGCTTAAGAATTCTGTGTTGTCTACTGCTTCCTCTGTTGCTATAACATCAGACATATGGTCTGGTAATGCTAAGGAGGATTACATTAGTGTTGTTGCTCATTTTGTTAGTGCTGACTGAGAGTTACAGAAAAAGGTTATTGGGCTTAGGTTGATTGAGGTGAAACATACTGGTGAAAATATTGCTGAAAGAGTTGCTTGTGTGGTTGAGGAGTTTGGTCTCATTGATAAGGTTTTCTTTGTAACTCTAGACAATGCTTCTTCTAATGCTAAGGCTATGGAAACTTTGACACCTATGTTTGCTGGTTATTTGGGTCCTAATCCTACACGTGAGCCTATTGATCCTTCTAAGCGTAAGTACAGTCTTGTGCATCAACGTTGTGCTTGTCATATTATTAATCTGATTGTAAAATCTGGTTTAAAGAGGTTCAAACCTTACACAGAAGATTTTAGAACTGTTATTAACTTTTTAAATTCCTCTAATCAAAGAATTGCTATGTTTAAGAACTACTGTACTGCTCAGGGTGTTAGACCTAGAAAGTTTGGATTAGATATGGATGTTAGATGGAATGCTACATATCTTATGCTTAAACACTTGGTTCCATATAAGCATGTTTTTTCTGTGTTCATTAATTCCAATTATGGCTCTGAATTGTTGTCTGCAAGGTATTGGTATATAGCTGAAAAGATATTAGAGTTTCTAGAACTATTTTATGACTCCACTGTTGTTCTTTCTGGTGTTTACTATCCAACTAGTCCACTTATCATGCACCATCTGCTAGAAATTGCTTCTCATTTACATGCAAGTGAAAAAGATCAAAATCTAATTGTTGTTGTATATCCTATGAAGATTAAATTCCTTAAATACTGGCAGCATATACCTCTGTTATATTCATTTACATTCATTCTTGATCCTAGAGCTAAGATGAGAGGTTTATTTAGAGTCCTGGAATTACTTAAAGAGAGCACTGCTTGTGATTATTCTTCATATTATGCTGATGTGAAAACTGAAATTTACAAGTTATTTAACAAATATGAGAGAAAGTTTGGTGTAGATAGGAGTCAAAGGGTTGCACAGCCTACAAGCCATACAGGTAAGAGAAAACAGGCATGGGGAAGAATATTTGGAGGCCCTAGATCTATTGTTGGTCTTTCCCCTACCTGTGCCCCCACTTTATCTGCTTCTACTGCTAATGAGCTCTCAGTTTATCTAGACAGTGACGATGTCACTGCATATGAGGATGATTTTGATTTACTTCTGTGGTGGCATGACCACAAACTAACCTATCCAATCATATCTATAATGGCTAGAGATATTATGTCTGTTCATGTTTCTACTGTCTCTTCGTAATCATGTTTTAGCTTGATAGGAAGGATAATCGAAGAGCGGCGACGCCGCCTGTTGCCTGAAACTGTGGAGATGCTAGCCTGCATAAAGGATTGTGAGTTGGGAGAGAGCAGATTACAACATACTATAGACAACCAAGAACTGGAGGACTCCTTCAAGAATTTGTACCTCGATGATCATGTAGATGTGGCTACTGGTACTGCTGGTGCTGGTTCATCTAGGGCTGGGGCTGGGGCTGGTTTATCTGGGGCTGGTACATCTAGAACTAGGGATGCTGGTAGTTAATCATTTAATCTGTTATCTCCAATTCTCCATTTTGTATCTGTCAGCTGTGACTGACAAGTGTGACTTGAGACCTTTGAACAATGATGGAAGAGTTATTAAGAGCTGTGCTGCACTCTTTTTCTCTTTCTATGGTTTCTCACAAGGGTGAGTTTTACCTAGAAAGGTTTTTAATGAGGCAGCATTGCACAAACAGCTCATTTATCTTATCTCCTTGGTGACTTTTGTTTTGTTGGCTTGGATTTGGTCATTTGGAGTTTGCTAAGTTCTTGACTGTGTGTGATCAGTTTGTGGCTGAGTGTTGGTCTGTTGGATGAGAATGAGAAGAATTTTGGAGTTTGCTTAGTTCTTGACTTAGAAGTTAGAATCTAAGAAGAATTTGTGATGAGTTTGACAGTTTATGAATCTGTGATCATTTTTACAGTTTATGACTTAGAAGTTCTTGACTTGTGAGTTGAGATTTTGAAATTTGAATGAATGAATCTGTGCTAACTGTTGGATGAGAAGAATTTTGAGGTGACTTAAGATCACCGGGCTTTGGGTTGGCCCGACCCGTAGTTCTAGCCGTGCTTCCCGGGCCAGCACGGCATGAATTTCGGCCCATAGGGCCGTGCTTGGGTCGAAGGCCAGGCACGACGCTCGGAGAGGCACGGGACGGGAGGCACGGCATGCCGCGCTGGCACGACGACCTATGGGCCATGCTTGGCCTAGGCCTGGGCCGGACCAGGCCGAGCTGGCCCATTGGCCAACTATATCTCTGATCTACTCCCTCCATTCCTAAATAACTGAGGAAGTTACTGGGCTACAAAACATATAAACAATCTTACTATCTTAACGTAAATTTCTTTCAAGAAAAAATATATATCCTAGTGTACTTAGGTTAATCATATCCATCTATATGGATTACATGTATGGTTTCTACTGAATTCATGTCATGTCTTAGATCCAAAATCTCGATTATTTCAACTGCTCGTAAATAATAACACAAAATATGCGGACTAGATTAGTTGTTGTCCAAATTTCCTTGTGGTATAATCTGTCAGCCCATCTTCGAGTCTCCGACTATGGGTATTTAGTTTTTTTATAATTACTCTTTTGGTGGAGACGATATTGTTGGAATACGCAGGCTTGGCCTAAAAAAATTCTCAAAAATTTTAAATAAATCTTAAAGACACATTGATGCGTGCATATGGTGGTGTGGCAGAAAGTCCTACATTCCTAATTTAAGTAGAGGTTGTCGTACTTAAATATGGAAGCCATCTTCACTTCTCTAAGTCTAGTGCAGGGAGAGACAAAGAAATCGACATGCAGTTTTAGTTTTTGGTTACTTGCCCTTTAAATTTGTAAATGTGATCCTAATCAATTTAGATCATGATTAGAGATCATGCGGGACCATGTTGCTAATCGCATTCATGTTGCTCGGTTCAACTAGTTGAAAGCCCTAGTTTGGTTTTGGATAATTGATGAAACCCTAGGACTAACCTTTGATCTAAGCGTGTGAATTAGATAAGGTAGTCCAATCCAAGTGGTGGAGCTAGATGATGGTCATGGTGAAGGTGATGGCCACAAAAGAGATGATCAAGTACTCCAACATGGAAAAGAAGAAAGAGGTAAACAAAAAGCAAGGAGATCAAGGCAAAGGTATCAAATAGGTTTTTGTTTTGGTGATCAAGATACTATAGAGAGTGTGATCATATTTAGAATCGATAGCCATACTATAAAGAGGGGAAATCTTTGGCTAAGCGGTTATCGAGTGCCACTAGGTGACATGATTCTTGCATGTGCATTTAGGGACCCAGTGTGCTAACAATTGACCCTTGAAAAATGCTAACACACGAGCACACAAGTTCTACACTCTGTGGTTTGCAACTCGGAAGCAAGGGCAAAAATGTTAAGGAATTAGAAGATAAAAAGGAGGTGAAGGTACTCGATCGGACTCTGGTGTCGGGGTGACCAGACTCACCCCGGGCGTGTCCGGTCAGTTTACCTAGGTGGCGCAGCACTTAGCCAAGAGGGCTGAAGGGCGATCAGACACAGCGATCGGACACGGGGGCGATGTCCGGTCACTCGGTCCAGAGAGGGTGCAGCGCGCGGTGGCGATCGAACGCAGGAGACGTCACATGACCAGACACGCAGAGGCTACATTAGGTCATGGCTGACGTACGTTGACGCAAGCATCGTGGGCAAGCAAAGTGAAGATCGGACACCGAGCACGTCAGGTCAACTCTGGCCGAACACGTTGAAAGCTCCAGTTTGGTTTTGGTGAATTGATGAAACCCTAAAGAGCTAACCTAGTTTATCAAGTGATCATGTGATAGGTAGCACATTCCAAGTGGTGAAGCAAATGAAGATCATGACATGATGATGGTGATGCCATGGTGATGATCAAGCGCTTGGACTTGAAAAGAAGAAAGAGAAAAACAAAAGGCTCAATGCAAAGGTATAAATGGTAGGAGCTATTTTATTTTGGTGATCAAGACACTTAGAGAGTGTGATCATATTTAAGTTCGATAGTCGTACTATTAAGAGGGGTGAAACTTGAATCGAAATGCGGATATCAAAGTGCCACTAGATACTCTAACTCATTGCATATGCATTTAGGATCTAGTGGAGTGCTAACACCCTTAAAAATGTTTGTGAAAATATGCTAACACATGTGCACAAGATGATACACTTGGTGGTTGGCATATTTGAGCAAGGGTTAGAAACTTCACTGGCGGAGTGTCCGCCTGTAGAGTGCAGACAGTCTGACGGTGCCACCAGCGCCCTATACAGAAAAGACGGAGGTCACTATGAGTGACTGAACACTGGTCTCAGAAGGACTGGCGCGTCTGGTCTGTAGAAGCAGCGAAGATGCTGGCGTCGGTCTCATACCGGACGCTAGGTCACTTAGTGACTGGACGCTAGAGGGTTGCATCCAGTCCTACTGATGTGGCAGCGCACAGAGGAGACGTCGAGTGATCGGACGCTGGGTGAGTCTGGTCGAGCATGACCGGACATGTCCGGTCGTGATTTGTCGTGATTTCTCGTTTCTAGATGCTTACTAGAAACGACCGGACGCTGAGGTCCAGCGTCCGGTCACTTCACAACAGCGCGTCCGATCATCACTTGACCGTTGGGATCGAGCGCTCAGTATTTGAAGAGAGGGGACACGTGGCGTGCATCGCAAGACCTGATGCTAGGGTCAAGCATCCGATCAATCTGACCGGAGCGTCCGGTCACCCCATGTTTAGTGCAGTGAGGAGTCCAACGGCTCTATTTCGTGGGGGCTTCTATTTAAGCCCCATGGCCAGCTCAAGCTCACTCTCTTGGCCATTTGCGTTGACATAGCAACCTTGTGAGCTTAGCAAAAGCCCTCCCACTCATCTCCATCATTGATTCATCATCTTTGTGAGATTAGGAGAGAATCCAAGTGCATTGCTTCAGTGTTTGCATCTAGAGGCACTTGGTGTTCGTGTTTCGCTGTGGGATTCACTTGTTACTCTTGGTGGTTGCCGCCACCTAGACGGCTTGGAGCAGCGAGGATCATCGAGCGGAGGTTGGTGATTGTCTCCGGCTCCGATCGTGGTGATTGTGAGGGATTCTTGACCTTTCTCCGGCGGAGAGCCAAAAGGTACTCTAGTAAATTGCTCGTGGCTTGTGTGATCTTCATCTTATGTTGGTTGTGCGGCACCCTATTGAGGGTTTGGCGTGTGATGCCAATTAGCGCGTGAACCTACAAGTGAGTGAATCGCCACAACGAGGACTAGCTTGCCGGCAAGCAAGTGAACCTCGATAAAAAATCATTATGTCATCATTTGATTCTGAGGTGATCGGTCTTCATTGGTATTCATTCTTGTGATTGATTGGCTCCTTCCACGATATGGTGGTATAACCATCTTGCTCACTCTCTTTACATTACCACAAACTAGTTGTCAAGCTCTTTAGTGTAGCTAGTTGTGAGAGCTTGTTAGTTTAGTTAGTGTGGCTCTTTAGTTAGTATTTGAGAGCACACTAACTTAGTGTAGTGACAACTTTTGTGTGGATAGAAACTAAATAAACTAGAATTGTGGTAGGTGGCTTGCAATTTTAGTAGGCTAGCGCAACACTTGCTTCGCCTCATAATTGTCTAACCGGTTTGCTAAAGTGTTGTTGTAGAAATTTTAATAGGCTATTCACCCCCTCTAGCCATTAGGACCTTTCACATGTCCGGTCAATAAAAATACTCTTTGGATGGTCTCTGAAAATGATCGGACGATACATGGGCATGCGTCCGGTCATTTCTGCTGTGTGTCCGGCCGTTTGTTGACTGCATGAGTGAATCGTTTTTTAACCGTTGGGATTTAACATGCGAAGCTATCAACACGGCTTGCTATTATGAGTACAACGTGAGTCAATCCTTTTGGGCCGAAGCTATCAATATGGCTTGCTATTGTAGCAACCGCCTCTATTGTCACCAATTGAAAGAGAAGACACCATATGAGCTCTTGAATGGTAGAAAGCCCAAGGTCTTTGGTTGCAAATGCTATATCTTGAAGAAATGCACTAGATTAGGCAAGTTTGACAAGAAATGTGATGAAGGATTCCTACTTGGTTATTCCACTACAAGTAAAGCATATAGAGTTTGGAATTTGGATAGTGGTACTCTTGAGGAAGTTCGTGATGTTAGATTTGATGAAACCAAGGGTTCACAAGAAGAGAATGAGAACTTGGAAGATGTTAGAGGCATTCAACTTTCAAATGCCATGAAAAACATAGATGTTGGTGAATTGAGGCCTAGGCAAGTGAATGATGACGGAGATGATCAAGTGCAAGTGCTCTCTAACTCAAATGTGGAAGATGATACAAATCAAGCTAGTACAAGTGGCTCTTATGATAATGAACAAGATCAAGTGGCTAGATCATCATCTCAACCTAATGATCAAGCAAGTGCAAGCAATCAAGTTCCAATTCTCCAACCAACCAATATTGCAAGGAATCATCCATTGGACACTATCATTGGTGATATTTCAAGAGATGTGCAAACTAGATTAAGATTGGCTTCATTTTATGAGCATTTCTCATTTGTGTCATCCATTGAACCAAAGAAGATAGATGAAGCATTGAAGGATGTTGATTGGGTGAATGCTATGCATGAAGAATTGAATAACTTCACAAGAAATCAAGTATGAGAATTAGTAGAGAGACCAAAGGGACACAATGTGATTGAAACCAAATAGGTCTTTAGAAACAAGCAAGATCAAGATGGGATAGTAGTAAGGAACAAAGCAAGATTGGTAGCTCAAGGATATACACAAGTTGAAGGTCTTGACTTTGGAGAAACATATGCCCCGGTTGCTAGATTGGAAGCAATTAGAATCTTGCTAGCCTATGCTTGTGCCCACAACATCAAGCTCTATCAAATGGATGTTAAGAGTGCATTTCTCAATGGTTACATCAATGAAGAAGTATATGTTGAGCAACCTTCCGGTTTTGAAAATGACAAGAAGCCCGACCATGTGTACAAGTTGAAGAAGGCATTGTATGGCTTGAAGCGAGCACCTACAGCATGGTATGAGAGATTGAGGGACTTCCTACTCTCTAAAGGGTTCATAATAGGCAAGGTTGACACCACTCTTTTCATCAAGAAAATTGGAAAAGATTTATTTGTATTGCAAATCTATATTGATGACATCATATTTGGATCAACCAATCAAGATTTTTATGAAGAATTTAGAAAGATGATGGCTAATGAGTTTGAGATGTCCATGATTGGAGAGTTAAGTTACTTCCTTGGTCTTCAAATCAAGCAATTGAAGAATGGTACATTTGTGAGTCAAGGCAAGTATATCAAGGACATGATCAAGAAATTTGGCATGAGTGATAGCAAAGTCATTAGCACACCAATGGGAACAAATGGCAACTTAGATAGTGATGCAAGTGGCAATATGGTGGATCAAAAATTGTATCGGTATATGATTGGAAGCCTACTCTATGTGACTGCATCAATGTCGGATGTCATGTTTAGTGTATGCATGTGTGCAAGATTTCAAGCCTCACCAAGAGAAAGTCATTTGAAGGCTACAAAAACAATATTGAGGTACTTGAAGCATACACCAAATGTTGGTTTGTGGTATCCCAAAGGAGCAAAGTTTGAGCTAGTTGGTTACTCCGACTCAGATTATGCGGGATGCAAGGTTGAAAGGAAGAGAACCTCGGTCACATGTCAATTGTTGGGAAGATCACTTGTTTCATGGTCATCAAAGAAGCAAAATAGTGTTGCATTATCAACCGCCAAAGTCGAATACATATCTTCTGGTAGTTGTTGTGCACAAATACTTTGGATGAAGGCCACTTTAAGTGACTTTGGAATCAAGTTTAAGAAAGTGCCATTGCTATGTGACAATGAGAGTGCAATCAAGTTGACCAACAATCCGGTTCAACATGCAAGAACAAAGCACATTGACATCCGCCACCATTTCATAAGAGATCACCAACAAAAAGGGGACATTTGCATTGAGAGTGTAGGCACCGAAGATCAACTTGCCGATATATTCACCAAGCCATTGGATGAGAAAAAGGTTTTGCATGCTAAGAAATAAGTTGAACA